>NC_091951.1:304425477-304725477 GCF_031021105.1 Erythrolamprus reginae | reverse complement strand
CCCAGAGTCCACTGGAGTTGGGCAGCATATAAATTTTACTAACTAAATAAACAAACAAAGAAATAAAGTTTATAAAGAAGTTAATGAATCTAGCTGAATCAGTCATCTGTATGTGCTTCTGGAAATTAATTTTTTGCAACAAATTCTAATAGAATTAAATACTTAAAATAGTTTTGTCTGACAAAATGGAATGATTGTAAATTATACTGTTAAGTAGGTATCTCAGTAAAAAGTTAGAAAAAATAAACAGAAAAAGAAAGGAGTGTATATGCTGATAATAAAGTAGTAGGCAGTATATAGGCTAGTAGTGTGAACAATGTGTGGAAAGAAGCAAAAATAATTGTAAGCAAGAACATCTAATATTTACTTTGTTATACATCATCAAAGTATGTAGTCTGTAGTTCATTAAACTACATCTGTTTCCACAGTTCATACAAAAGTAAATCAATAGCAACTACCCAAGTGCATTTTTATTACACTGTATAAATCAATTTATTTTATTTTTAACATTTATAAAATTTAAAATGTATATAGCTGCACCTCTTAGATTTAAAATTTTTATATATACTGCTCAAAAAAACACAACAGCATGTGGAACTGATTGTCAAATCAGCGTTGCTTCCTAAGTGTACAGTTTGATTTCATGAAGTTTGATTTACTTGGAGTTATATTGTGTTGTTTAATTATGCTCTTTGTTTTTTTGAGCAGTGTAGCTTTAAATTTATATAGCTGCCCCTCTTATATTTAAAACATTTATATACAGTAGTCCCTCGCTATACCGCGCTTCACCTACTGCGGCTTCACTTCATCACGGGTTTTCAAGAAATATTAATGAGAAAAATCATTCGCTGGTTCGCGGGTTTCTGAGGAAGTCGATTGGCAGATTTAAACAGCTTGCCGAACTCGATCGGCAGGTTTTTCAAAAAAAATATATCTAAAATTGTAAATACTGTATTTAAATACTGTATCTAAAATAAATACTGTGTGGGAAGGGTTTATAAACACTTAAAACAATGAAAACTTACCAAACAATTACAATATAAATACTTAAATAAGTACTATCAGTCAATAAATTCCCCATCGCGGATTTCACCTATCGCGGCCAGGTCTGGAACGTAACACCAGCGATAGGTGAGGGACTACTGTAGTTTTAAAGATTTATAAAGCTGCCCCTCTTATACTGAACGGCCTGCTCCAATCCCGTTATTATCTAGATCAGTGTTTCCCAACCTTGACAACTTGAAGATATCTGGACTTCAACTCCCAGAATCCCCCAGCCAGCATTCGCTAGCTGGGGAATTCTGGGAGTTGAAGTCCAGATATCTTCAAGTTGCCAAGGTTGGGAAACACTGATCTAGATAGTTACAATACACACTTATTCCAAAACATGAGGTCGTACACTACTAAAAAAATAAACCCCGTTGCGTTCAGCGCCCTGACTCTCAAGACGAAGCCCGAAGGAGGAAAGGCAGTGAATGGGAAACTGCGAGTCCACAATACAAATAACGCCCTCACGAGGGATGGTCTCTTGCTCCGGATGCAACGACCATCTCCGAGACCTCTTTAAGCATCCCACATATCCCTGATTGGGATTTACTTCTACGTCAGCGGCAGGGAAGGAAGAGGAAACCCTTACGCAAAGATAAAACGCGTGGATAAATACGCAAAGATAAATGTCGCCGCGCTTCTTTTTTATTTTTTTTACGGCAGGTCAAAGAACCTCAATCTCAGGGAGGGGATTGCGCGGGGAAATAAAAGGTTAACGAAAACCCAGAGGAGACCGACGGAGGGAAACGGCCCACAGATTCCGACGTATCACCTCAGCCTCCCCTTCCCCCACCCCGCCTCAATGAGAGGGAGCTGCCTGCCGACGTCACTTACCAGGTAGGCCCGCCGCCCCTGCGTCCCGAGCCCGGTCACCCCGGAGACCAAGCAAGCGTTCGTTAGCGACGGCCCGGAACGGCTCAAACATCCGGGTGGGAGGAGCCGGTGAAGCCTGAACCGCGCGCGGGAACGAGGGAGGAGACTGGAGAAGCTGGCGGGGGCCCGCAAGGAACTTTTCGCGGTAACGGCTCCACTTGGGTCGCGGCGGGCTGATTGCAAACCGGGAGGGGGACGGGTTGCGTGGGCGGGAGAGGGACAGACGGGCGGCGGCTTTTCCTCAGGGGCTTTTTTTTTTTAAGCGTTTCCCGTTTTTGAAGCTTTGGTGGGGATGGCGAGCGATCACCGTTGTAAAAAGAAGCGCAGCCTTCTTGAGCAGATGCGCTTCACTCCGGGGGCTTCATTCCGGGTAGCGATTTTTCCATTATTTTGCCCACCGTCCCAAAGCAGTTGTTTTAATTTTTTTTAAAACCTTACGCTTCTGGCGTAGCAGGATACGTAAATGGCGCTAAGAAGGTGAAGACGTTTGTGGCACTGCGGATAGAATAGAATAGAATTCTTTATTGGCCAAGTGTGATTGGACGCACAAGGAATTTGTCTTGGTGCATGTGCTCTCAGTGTACATAAATATATATATATATATATTTGTCAAGAATCATGTGGTACAACACTTATGATTGTCATAGGGGTCAAATAAGCAATGACGAAACAATCTGTATTAATAAAAATCTTAGGATACAAGCAACACGTTACAGGCATGCTGTCCTAAATGGGAGGACAAGGATGATAGAAATGATGAGAAAAAACTAGTAGAAATAGAAGTGCAGACTTAGTAAAAAGTTTGACAGTGTTGAGGGAATTATTTATTTAGTAGAGTCATGGCGTTCAGGGGAAAAACTGTTCTTGTGTCTAGTTGTCTTGGTGTGCAGTGCTCTGTAGGGATGTTTTGAGGGTAGGAGTTGAAACAGTTTTTTTCCATCTCCAGGTAGAAGTCATTGTGAAGTTTTCCCCAAAGGTGCTTTTTTTTTTCTTTTCAAGAGGCAATTAGACTTTTTGGGGTTTCTTAGAAGACTTTTGTTTCTCATCCAAGAAGCTTCTTCAGCTTTGACTGGATCAGTAGCAGATTCCTACTGGAACATTAAAGGACGCTGCACAGGTAGTAAAAGTTGAGCTGCGCCCACAGCTTTGGGTCTCAGTGCATGCGCAGGAAGCAAAATTTTGTGAGGGGACGTTCATGTGTGTGCAATTGCACACGCATCCCCTCACAAGATTTTGTTTCCTGTGCATGCGCAGAAGCAAATACGCCGATAGCAGAGATAAATGCAATCCGCCCCTGGACTGGATGGTGGGGAATGGAAGACTCCAGTTATAGCTGAAGAAGTGACTTGGATGACAAGTGAAAGGTCTTCAAAGAAAAAAACAAAAAGTCCAGTTGCTCCTTGAAAAGCACCTTTAGGACAACCAAGACTTGGATGACGAAGAAGCTCCACAGACATGTTATGAAGTCTGTTTTCCCCCCATTTCTATAGTTATTGCTGTTGGACCTTAAGGAGAGCGAGATCTTGAACCAATTGGCTGATCGCTCTTCCCTGATCAGTGGGTTGGAATCTAGTCTGATGCATGTTTACGTTCAGTTTATTGTTTAATACATTTTACTTAGGATTAAAGATTTGTTCTGTTGGTCTCAATAGTTGAGGTCCTGCTTTAGTTTTATTTCAGGTAATCCCACCGAAATTATTGCAGATCAAGTTTTGCATAGCCCTTTACATCCTCCTAATTTGAGTGGGATGCCTGGATGCAGCCCAATATTTATTGTAACTATGGACGTAAACATAATTCCCATAACTGTAGAAAGAACACTGGCATCACATAAAGCAATTATTCATTGCATAACCGGCTGGCTTATTTGATGTATTTTAGTTTTCATGGAATTGTACGGCAAAGTAGACAGGACTTCCCATCAGGCTGACAACATAAAGTACAAGTGCTGGCAGTTAAGTTCGCATTTTTGTCAGCTCTATAATTAGCAGTCATATGGTAATAATGGGTTACTAAGAATTGAGAGTAGGCATCAGAGAAATTAAACAGGAGAGCTGGTTTAATTGTCCAGTGAACGCAACCACATTCATCAGAACTGGAGGGCTTTGTGAAAGAATGGTTGCTTGACTGTCTACCCCAAAGAAAGTGTTCAGAATCACTGGGTAGCTTTTCATCTGGATAAAGTGTTGAGGGAAATTAAGGTGCTACCTTAATGTACCATTCTTACATCCTCCAATCACTATTTGCTCCCAATCAGATGTCTGCTTGACCCCAAGTTATTCTATTGAGGATCTGACTAGGAACAATGTCATTACGCAGGCATTGAGCTCTTTGATTGTTGCTTATCAGGAGCCTTCAGCTAGCAAGAACTAATTGCCAGACCTCAAAGATGTGCTACTTAGCAGAATGGCACTGGGCAGTTATTTACACACACTCTCAGGCATGCACACACTGGAGGTATGTATGAAAATAGGTAGGCAGTCCCCCCCCCACACACACACACACTACTGCCTTATAACTTTCTAATTGCAAATGTGAATATATCCAGTGGGAACATCTTTTGATGGCTTTCTTACTTGAGAAGTACTTGATGGCCATTAATCTTCTGGCCACTCATAAAATATGCTGCATTTCAACACATCTCAGGGTAGCTATTAATCAAAACTGACTATATGTTGTCCCATTAGAAGAAATGAAGCAATGTCCTTAGTGCTGACTCTTTATTTATATATAATGTTACTAAAATTTGAACAGAAAATCATTGATCTCAATACAATTGAAGTTTCTTACATCCTTTTCTTACATACTTCTTACATACTTACATATTTCTTACATACTTTTTTTGTTTCATTTAACTATTTTAAATAGATGGAAGGGAAACCAAAAATTCAGTTAACTGGATTTAAGAATGAAGAAAAGAAGATGCTAATCAAATTGCTTCTGAAATTAGACTGTGTTTTCTTTAACAGTGAGGTAAGTGATAGTACTTGATAAATACATAAGGTAATTATGGGTGGCAGCAGTTTTGTTGAAAAAAGTTTCTGATTGGAAACTGAACTCATTTTCTTATCTTAGTATAAATGGATATATACCGTATTTTTCGGAGTATAAGACACCTTTTTACTCCCCAAAACAGGGTGAAAACCTGGGTGCATCTTATATACCGAATGTAGCCCCACCCAGACACCCCTACCCTTTGGTCTCTGCCTTGCAAATTTACTTCCTTGCAACAAACAGCGCAGCCCCAGAGACTGATTAGCATAAGCAATTGAGTATCAGCCTCCGACACAGCTGATTCAGAAAGTATAATCTGAAATGTAACAGTGTTCCTTTTAGTGTTAAGATAAGGCAGCTGAGTTAAACTCCAAGTTAGTCGTGTTTGGAGTAGATCTATTTAAATAATTTGGAAGAGTTAATGTGACTACATTTAAGAAAACTTTCTGGCATTAGTATACTGTCATAATGTACATTTCTCCAATTCTTTGCTATATCTATGGGTCAGACACAGAAATACACAGCAGACAGTATATATCATCTGTGCTGTTTGCTGTTTGGCAAACAGAGAGGCAGAGACCTTTTTTCCTTGTTTTCCTTGTCTTATACTTCGGTGCGTCTTATACTCTGAAAAATACGTTATATACATATTTTATTTTCTTTCAAGATAAATACCATGTACAGAATAAAGAAAAAGAGTAAGAAATTAAGGCATGAGATAAGTACCAAATTGACTCATAGATATTAGATATTAACCTATCACTTTTATCATGGCTTTGATCATTATACATTTTCACAGATTGTTTTTCAGTAAGCTAATGTGGAACCTAAAATTAGCAATTTTAGTCGTGCCTGTACCTCTGGTAGTATTTCTTATTAACAGTAAGAACAAAATAATAATTTTGGCACATTTTGATCATATTGCCAGAAGAACAACCAAAGCTCAGTTTTACTCCAGACAGGCCCATACTATTTTATGCAAGCTAGAATATTCTGTGCAGGCAACATATTACTGTTTACATCTCATTAAGAGTTACTTCTTAATGCAATACGCTGGTCCGTAGTAAAAATGCCTGTTAATCCTTAAATAGTTCGCACACATTTTAATAACAATTCTCTTTTTTTCTTTAGCAGTATCAAAATTGTACTCATCTTATAGCAAAAAGGCCTTGCAAGAGTGAAAAGTTTCTAGCAGCATGTGCAGCAGGTAACTACAATATACTGTTGTTATTTCAGGTGGTACAGTAACCTGTTGCTTATAATGATTCTTTGGAAAAGAATGGTACATGAAAATATAGCAGAGACCTTGACATGGATTTATTTCTCTGCTGCTTATACACAAAGAAAAATATAATTTGTCATGTCTGAGTAAAACAAAAACGTAACACGCATTTTTCTTTTATTCTTTATATATATCCACATTATCATGCATTGAGAGTAAGCACCATTATGTATCCATTCCCACTTCCGCTCCCAAGCATGGATTGTTAGTGGCAGTATTATATAGATGCCATGTTAACTTAATTCATAGTAAGGTCATTTTAGAACTAGCTGTTAGATTTTGAGTGGGTTTTGCTCCAAATGATTTAATACTACAGAAATTGAAATACTGTGGTACCTCGTCTTACGAACGCCTCTTCTAACAAACGTTTTGAGATACCAACCCGGTGTTTATGATTTTTTTGTCTCTTCTTCCGAACTATTTCACCTTACGAACCCAAGCCACCACCGCTGGGAATCCCCACCTCCGGACTTCCGTTGGCAGCCGAAGCGCTGGGATTCCCGAGCCTCATTTTGCTGGGAATCCCCACCTCCATTGCCAGCCGAAGTGCCCGTTCTTGCGCTGCTGGGATTCCCTTCATTTTTGCCGGCACTGCTTTGAATCCCAGTGAGGGGAGCTGTGAATTGTTTCATGGCCATACGTAAATAAAAAGGAGAGTGATGTTAGAAGAAAGGGGAAAAGGAAAATAGAACAAAAAAGGAAAAGGAAAACTGTAAACAGAGATCAGACTTTGTATTGTGCTATGTGGTAAAAATATAGTAATATCTACATTTATATAGTGTTAATATTCACATTCTAATTTCTGTTGATATCTCCACTGAAAATATTTATATTATTTATACTGGGTATGTTATATATATTATATATAATATCTTGTTTGTTTGATTATTAATATGATTTTAAATTTATATTATTTATATTTATATTATTTATATATTAATGTATAGGTCAATATAATCTATGTTAATAGAAGAACTATTAATAGAAGAATAAGATAAATAGGCTTTGTAAGAAAGATATATATTTGAATTTATTTATATAGGACAGTTATAATTATATCTATATAATTGTGATATCTACACTCTAATCTATATTGAGATTTTTATTGATACTACTTATCCTATTTAAATTATATATATATTAACTATAGTATCTTTAATATTGAATTATCACTAATATTGTATATTTATACTATTTATATTATCTAGATGTTATATCTATAACTAGTACAAATGAGATTAATTGTAAAATAAGATAAATAGAATGTATTAAGAAATATATATACAAAATTAAGAGAGACTATTAAAGAAAATAGGCAGATAAGTATTAGTATTTGGAACCAAATTAGAGAAAAAATAAGGATAGAGGTACATTACCACGTAGATTGCTAACGATTATGAGATACTGGGGGAAGATAGAATAGAAGAATAGGCCAGTAGAACTAGAGAAAAGAGGTAATACCTATCTGAGAAGGAATAGAAAGAAAAGAAATTGGAGGGGGCAAAGGAGGAAGAGGAGACAGGAGAAAGATATATGTTGCTGTGCAAAAACTTTTTTAAAAAAATATTAAGATGACAAGCATGACGACCACAGTTACCAAAATAGGAGGAAAAATGGGAACAGTAAGAATGGGCTCACCCTCAGGACTATCATCAGTGGAAAGTCTACTTTAAGGAAGAAAAAACTAGCACTGTGGCAAACCTACAGACTATGCAAGTAACTCTAGCATCCTCCATCTATGATGAAGATGCAGGAGATGATGGTGAACAACACTGAAGATATCAAAAAGAAAATCAAGAATGATATAGGAGAAGTGAAAAGAGATACAAAACCTGAATGAGAAAATGAGTGCAATGTAGGAAACGATAACAAAAAATGAGCAGAAAATAAAATTAATAGAAACCAAAACAGAACAAATGGAGAAAAAATTAGATACAGCGGAAGCTAGAATGTGAACAGCAAATAGAGCATTAAAAGAGACCCTAATTAATCTCAAGATTGAAAAATCGATTCTGTATCTGTGCTTTCAAAACATACTTGAGAACAAGGAAGAAGATCTTTCAAAATTAATAGTAGGACTTCTGGCAGAATTTCTGCAGAAAAACAAGCAAGATTTTGAAAATGAGATAGATGAAATATAGTAGATACATACAAATTATGCCCGCAGATATAAGCTTCCAAGAGAAGTTCATGTTAAATTTGTGAGAAAGAAAGTGAGGGATGACGTATACGGTAGAACATGAGAAAAACCACTAGTTTATAAAGGGAAGAAGATCATCACACTAAAACAGATCCCCAGAAGGATAAGGAAGCAAAGGAGAAAATATCAATTTCTATCAACACAAATTAAAACATAAGGTGATGTTCACGTGGCTCATTCCAGAGAGAATGTTAATTACATGGCAAGAAAAGAAATTCCAGATTGATTCAGTAGATAAAGCTCATGAATTTTATGATCACTGTATAAGTGAGGAATAGCAGAGAGGAGGTGAAAAGCAAAAGTCAGGAGGAGAGGGTATTAGAGGAAAAGATAATAGAACAAGAAATAAGGGACAGGAGAGAAGAGGAACGACAAAAAAGAGAAGGAACTAAAACAACAACGCAGAGATAAAAACAAGGAGATGACTAAAACTTAATTATAAGGAATAGGATGGAATAGGAAATAAGGTTATTATCATTAAATATCATTAAAAACTAATTAAGCTCCTAAGATTAAATATAGACATAGTTGTATACAGGAGGTTCACATTAAAGAAGAACATAGTAAGATTTTAGATTATCCAAATTGCATCTAGCATTAGCACAAAAAAAGAAAAGAGCGATTGCGGAATATATTAAAGATTGGATAAATTTGAATAAAATATTTGGATTGGATAAATTTGAATACAATATTTACAATATTGTATTACAATACAATAGTGACAAGTGTTCTATTCCAGGCCTACGCAGATTGAAAACAAAGAAGGAATCCACTCACTGATATTTTAAATTAACCTTTTTATATAGAAAGCATCATTTATACAAGCCATATTGACAATGTCAGCCATGTATAAGGAGAACATATATAAAATGCTCTACAGATGGCATCTACGAGATTGTTGTGAATGGTCCACAACTGGATCAGTTAATCACAGATTCTGCAGAGGATGAACTGGGGCCGTCCTGGTACCCCTATGCCAGTGTTCTTGACAACTGAGTGAGAGTGAGTGAGAGTTGGAACCTAAAGAAACTCCAGAGACTGTAGAAACCCCAATGATGGTAATGATTATTATTATTATTAATTAGATTTGTATGCCGCCCCTCTCCTAGGACTTGGAGCGGCTCTGAGTAATATCTGAGTCAGAGGAAGAGGGTGATATGGGAAAGGAACTCCTATTAGATGCCTGGGTCAGAAGGTCACGAAGCAGATAGGAATATCTTTATGGGCAAAAGTTCAGAAAGTGAGTCTATGAAAGAAAGTCTAGAGAGTTATATCTCTAGGAAGCAGTTGACCACACCCAGACAGGATATAAAGGAGGATTTCTGGATAACAGGGCATGGCGTTGCAACGTTTGTAATGATGGCAGTCCTAGATTTGGGTTCTAGAAATGCCACATTGGCAACCTAATATTCTTCTAAAATCATCGGGCAGAAATGCAGCTGTGTGAGCGAAGCCTGGAGAATCATGTTTACGTGAAGGGTGTAACCGTAGGTGTAACCGTAGAGCCTTTATCTAACTGAAGAATGTGAAATTAGCTTTGACTCTTGGCGGCTGGCAGACATTCATTTCTGATCCAATTTAGCATGGAAAGCTGCCAAGATGGACTGAAAGGCATGAGTTTGCTTGTTTAAATCCTGATTGTCATATAAAAGTGTGTTCTTTGAAATATCAGTGCATGGATTTTCCCTTTGTTCTGATCCAGATAGGCCAAAGCAGAACAGAGATTAACCAAAATGTATCCAACCATACCACCCAATTGTTTAAAATACAATCACATGCAAGGGATATTGTGCCACATGTGGTGCACATATTCCAATGTCAAGAAATATTGGAGGAAAATTTGAAAATGGATTGACGAAATAACAACAAAAGTGGAGATGAGGCCAGAACTGTTTCTATTGGGAATAACAAAAGAAAATATTAGAAAGTGTTCTGCCGGCGTGTCCCAACCGCCTGTAATTACAGGGTAATTAGTCCAGAAAGACACACACCACACGATAGAAGGAAAACCAAAAGTCTTTATCAAGAGAAAAGCAGAAAAAACTCCCTTTTTAAATGTCAAAGGGATTTTCTGGTACACACAAGGCACAGGTTAAATGCAATCCAATTTCTCACCCAGTAACTGGGAAATTGAGTCCAAATTCCAAAGTCCAGAAAGTCTACACACAGTCTTGAACAGGGAAACAGCAAAACCACGATCTTGACGAACTATGAATCAGATAAACTTCCACAAGGCTAAACCAGCACGCTGTTCTTTTTATCGGTAGCACTAATTACAGCAGCTCCACCCAACCACAGGTGGCCTCACTTATCTCCTGTAATAGTCCTTCAGTTGTTCTCTCCTATGCATCACTCTACGCATGCGTGGATCTGTCATACGTTCTTGTTCAGAATCCAGGGATGATAAGGATGATTGATATCCTCCTGGGCTGTCTGCCAAACTCCCCCCTTCCCTGCTACTCACGCTTCCTTCATCAGAGGAGCCTTCATCGGGAGATTCTATCGGGAGCAAAACAGACCTGTGGCATGTGGATGCTTCCCCCACTTCCACCTCCACATTCCTTGGGGCAGGAGCTGGGCCAGAGCCAACCACAACAGAAAGGAGATTTATTATATCCTGCAACATATAATAATATTTGCCCAAAACTGAAGAAACAAAAGATCGCCTCAAATGCAATGATCATTAAAAAAAAGCGCTAGAATGCGCAGAGATGTATAAAATAATGATGGAATTGAGAGAGAGAGAGAGAGAGAGAGAGAAAACAATGTACAGTATTATAAAGAACGAAACAGATGGTATGATTGACTCAAAAAGAAAAGTAAAATTTATGTGTAAAGAAACATAGGAAGATGTAACAAATGTAATCTTGGAATTCAAATGGTTGTAAAACAAAGTATAAAATGGATAAAATGAATAGATGGATATAAAAATGTTTAAATTTTAAAACAATAGCCTTAAATATGGAAAATGTAAAATTGAGAAAGTAAGTCCGATATTGTAAAGCTGTATTAGTGGAATCATAGTTTGTTTTTTAAATGTGAAAAACTTCAATAACAAAGTTATTTTAACAGTATTTTGAAAAAGAAAAAGCACTTTTGGGAAATACCATGATACTTAATAAATTCACGATATCCTAAAATCTTCTCCTTAAACATAACCACATATTTTTACTACACAATATCCCCATTTGGATTGAGCAAATGTGTCTCATTCAATTCTGAATTTTTAATAACGTATGAAATTTGTGTTATCATTATCTGGGCATGATATAGTTACAGCATTTAACTGTCTGATAATTCATTCATCCAAGCCACCACCATTATTTTTATCAATTTTATTCCATTAAAATATAATATAACATATATTTCAACCAGGAGAATTCTGTATTATAGTATAATGTAATAGCTTGTCCCAAAGAAGCCGAGAGTACCTTTCCATCAGATTGCTGGCATCTAAATCTAGCACCTATAGAAATACCATCTGGTAAAATAGTACTATGCAGTGGCACAATCTGCTTTTCTCTCCAATAAAACTGATTGGCATCAAACTATGAAGCAAGCTAAAGTTTGTTTTTATGTAAAAGCCATGGTATTGCTGCCACGGATATGAATAAATAATGAAAAATTAGGTAATATGTTACCACTGAATATATTTCCATAGGCTTACAGTATTTATTTATTAAATATGATAAAATGCTATTAAATAGATGTATAGATCTTAAGCTAAGATCAGCATTTAATGATGGCCAGAAAAGATGAATTCAGTAAAAGAAAATTCTAATTGATTAGATATAGTAATGTAAAATGTGATTTAATCTCTGTTTTGTTTAAGAATTTTGCTTATTTTTATATTTGACCTTTGACAGCAGTTTGTTTACATAAAAATTTGGTGGTTGACACTTCATTTGTTTTTCAGGAAAATGGATACTAACTAAGGACTACGTAATTAATAGTGCTGAAAGTGGCAGATGGCTTGATGAAACAACTTATGAATGGGGTTATAAAATTAAAAACGATTCTCTTTATTCCCCTCAAATGCAATCTGCACCTAAAAGATGGCGTGAAAAGCTCAGTCATTCTGGTGCTACAGGAGCTTTCCACAGATGGAATGTTGTTTTGTTTATTATGAGTAGTAATAAACGAAAGGATTCCTTGATAAGGTAGGGAAAAGAACTGAAATTTTATCTAATGAATGATTGTCATTATAAAATAATTGTATTTTTTTTCTTGTTACTAAGCTGGATATCAGTTCTTTTGTCGTATTCTTTATCTGATATGTTCTTAATATGAGTTAATCTCTGCAGTTAAACATCTCTTTGTGGATTTATTTTTAGTGCAGAAACTAGTGGAACAAAATTCTGTTTCTGTACAGATAGATAGCCCTTGATTTAGATGACAATTGGAAATGGCATTTCAATCTCAAAGCAATGTGGTCATAAAGCAGGACGGCATTGTTTAACCATTGCAATCCCTGTAGTCCCAGTTGCTGCTGTTAAGTGAATCCCATAGTCACTAGCTGAAACTTGCCAGTTTCCCAAACCAAAGTCACAGAGGCAGTCAGCAAGAAATTGCAAGCCCTAGGCAGTTGTAAGTGGTTGCAGTTTGGTAGAGGGGTGTCACCTTCTCAAGTGGACCAGATTGGACACATAACCAGATAAGCCAATTCTACCTTATTTATTCTAAGGCTACATTGCAAGTTTGGTGGTATAAATCTCCCACCATCTCTTTTACATTCTGAGAAATTAGTTTTTTTCTGAGTGTCTTCCTCTGCCCCTTATGCATCTGTGGTTATGCCCTCTCTTATCTGAGTATATTTTCTAACCAACCAACCACCATATCCTATCTCCCCATGCCATTACAGGGAAGAAATGAACAAAGGTGTGTGGGAGAGTTAGGAAGTGTGGGCAAGATGTGTGAGACAATGCATGAGAGATGTGCAGGTCAGGGAGAAGGGTGCAAGATGTTCACTGTAGGATATAAATATGATAACTGCTAGGTGGGATGGTATGCAAATATATAGACACACATACATGTATACCAAAGTTTTATTTTAAGGATCTTTGCCCATTTACATCAAACCATGGCAGAAATTTACCATGGCAACATTTTTCTGTCACATTCCATGATGCATTTGTTTCACTGCCATCTATGAGACAGAAATAAGTTATCTATAGATGCACTGTCATTAAAGTAGTACTTTCCTATTTATTTTGATACTATTCCAAATGCAACAAGATATAAAATCTGATTGATTTTGTCACTCGGTACTGATGAAGAAAGGCAAATGACTTCAGTGATTCCAAACAGAGGCAAGAGAGGATATAAATTGGTTATGGGGAGAGCAAATTCGAAGCCAAAATAGTTTTCTGTCGACTTGGGAATAGAAAAGGTTCATAGCACTTAAATTTAACATTAGAAAATGCCTGTGTGTTATTGTTGTTTTAATTATTTAGCTTTGAATGTTTTACTCTTCAGTATTATTTCTTCCCATAGCATCATTTTTACCTGGAACAGTTAATAGAGCTCGAACAATGAGAAATCATGATATTCATTTATAGTAATAAGAATAGATTGAATGTTTTATAAGTAATGAAGCACTATTAGAGCGATTTACATACATGTGTGCGAGCAGCTATATTCACAGACACATATGTACACATATCCATTTTGTGATTGTGGGAAAGGCTTTGGGAAAGAATTATTATTTTTATAAACTTAGCTTTTGAAATAAAATCATATTTGCATTTAAAATATTTATTTGTCCATTTTTTTCAGAATTCTAAAAGCTGGAGAGGCTAATATTTATACAGCACTTAGTACACCAAAGGATATTACCCATGTTTTAACTAATAATACAATATTAAATGAAGGAAAACTGAAACATCTCTTTGGGGCTCCATGCTATCAAATTCGTTATTTAGGAACTTACCTTTTAGAGGCAAGTATATAAATAAAATTAATGCTTAAACATAGCTGATGAGTCATGATGAAGTACAGTGGTCCCTCTACTTAAGTACATAATTCGTTCCGTGACCAGGTTCCTAAGTAGAAAAGTTTGTAAGTAGAAGCAATTTTTCCAATAGGAATCAATGTAAAAGCAAGTAATGTGTGCAAACCCATTAGGAAAGAAATAAAAGCTCAGAATTTGGATGGGGGGAGGAGGAGGAGGAGGAAGAAGAGGAGGACAATCGCTGCCCAGAGGGAAGGGAGCATTTCTTTTCTCTGGACGCTGGCAGAGGTTTATTTCTTTCCAAACGCCCAGAGAAAGGAAAATGCTTTGTTCACTCTGGACTGCCAAAGCCTCCTTAAGCGCCACCGAAAGGCTCCTCTGGCAGCCCAGAAAAGCCCAAGATGGCTGGGATTAAAGGGGAAGTGGCAGGAAACTGGCTGGGCCTTCGTGCCGCTCTCAAATTTCCTAGGCTCGGGATCTTAAGTAGAAAAAGGTTCTTAACAAGAGGCAAAAAAATCTTGAACACCGGTTCTTATCTAGAAAAGTTCTTAACTAGAGGCGTTCTTAAGTAGAGGTACCGCTGTAGCTCTAAGTTAAATTATTGTGTAACAGTTCTGACTGTATCCTATTAGTTTCTGAACTTTACATTAAAAAATAGTAGATATGGTTCTAAAGTGAGAATCATTAGATATCATTACATTCATTATTTTGCTTATGTTGAATCAAATATGGCACCATTCAGGGTATGCCTGTGATTTTGTATGTTTGAGATTAACCAATGCTGATTGTCTAGAATTGCTTAACTGGAGGGAAAGTGTTATTTCAGCCTCAGCCCAATTGAATAGTAACTGTTAAACGTGAATATAGTTGACACACATACATTTTCCTTCATGATAGCAGCACATACATTCAAAAGATATACTTAGTCACAGTTGTCTCTTACAAACAAATTAGGGACTATGATTTTTTTATTTTTTTTATTTGCTTTTGAAAGAAAAGGCATATAAGCACATCAGAATACATAGAGAAAGCAATTCAATATTTGAACAGAGCATTAAACCTTAATCATATGAAATAATTTATAATTTACTGACAGCAGAATGGACACATGTCGCTGAACCAAGTATTGTGAATCTCTCTTTCCGTCATAAGCAAATAACTTTGGGTATGCCCCAAAGTTCCATGTTCACTATATTTGATATTACATTCTTTATTTTGTTTATTTATATAATGTTATTTATATTCCACCTTTATTATTTTTACAAATGACTGGCAAAATGCCAATCTAAAGCATTCATACCTATTAACCAATGAACAACAATTAAAAAAAATCCTGTGATTGTAAAGATCAGAAAATCCAGGATTTTGTCAAATTGTTTCTAGAAGCAGCAGAATTAGAAACCAGCTTTAAATCAAGTTTTTTTATCCATAACTTTTGCCTTCTGGCATATTGGTATTACCTCATAGCATATTTAGAACAGCTTGTTTATTAGCAAATGGAAAGCTATGAAAAATTCATTTCTGGAAACTTTTATAAGCTGTTTTATAAGCTGATGAGCTGTTTGTTTTCATCTATCATGGCTTAATCTTGAACAAGAACGATATATGTTTCTATGCCTAGATTTACTCATTCAATCCTCATATTCAAAACTACTATATAGTATATAGATATTTGAAAACTACTATGTATGTTGACTGTTTAAGCAGGTTCTTTTCAAACTTATTCCCTCTGATTTACAATTGCTTTAATATAAACAGTACTGTTTTATATTAAGCTGTGTATTTCTGCTCTAATTATACTATTCTGTTGGCTAACACCTTGTTTGTACAAAAAGTAATGGGTTATGTGTAATGCTTAGAATGAAATTAAAAGCAGTACTGAAGAATACCAGAAGAAATATGAGCAGGAATCAAGAGACGCAATGGTTGATACAAAACTTGATGAAATGAAAAATGCACTCATCAAGCACATCTATTATCAACAAGTAAGCACTAATCTTTATAAACTTCTTGCTGTCATGGTATGAAAGAACAAGAACAAAAGCAACTGCAAATAGAAGAATGCAACTTATGTAAACAGAGTTGAGCAAAAATTATTCTAACATAATTTGGCTGTCATTATTAATTTCAATTTAGTGAAGATTTCTCACTCTGATTTAAAAATAACCAGAGCAAAAACGTCCAAGGATGACTTTAGCTGAAGAGTTAAACGTAGGAAGCTTGAGATATTACACTGAGATTTTACTAAACGTCAGATATGAAATCCCAAAATTGGATTGCCAGTGGAATGGTTTGGAAACCTCCTGTATTTAAAAAAGAAACTAGCATTTTTAAAATTAGAACCTTCAGTAAATAAGAATACTATTCAAAAACAACTGATATTTTTTCAGACAGGACTGAATATAGTGAAAATTGTTTCAGTTTTACACTTGTTACTTCAAATAATTGGATACCTACTTTAAACAATGGAAACCTAATAGACATTATCTCCTCTAGAACCCTCCAAAGTCTTTTCAGGCCTTTCTGAACTATTTGAACTATTTTGGAGGGTAAAATTGCTAAAAACTATAAAAAAGTGTTTTTATAGAAATTAATCTAAAACATTAATCTAAAATGAATGTAACACTATATTTTATCTGACATTCTACATATCAGAGGCTACCCATTTAGAGGGCAAAGTTGCAGAAAAACATAGATCTGTTTTTATCTATTTTACCAATTCACTTAAAAATAGGTCTGTTTACGGGAAACTGTCAAATTAAGAAATTGCAATAAGAAAATTACATATGCACGTAATACGTATTTTACAAGAAATGTAATATAAAGTATCAGAAAAAAATAGACTTAGAAGGAATCATCTGCAAAGTTCTTTAAATGAATTTTTTAAAATTTATTTATTTATTTATTTATTCATTCATTTATTCAATTTTTATGCCACGCTTCTCCTTAGACTCAGGGTGGCTTACAACATGTTAGCAATAGCACTTTTTAACAGAGCCAGCATGTTGCCCCCACAATTTGACTATAATTATCAGTATTATTAGAAGTTAGCAGAACGAATATCCATATGACTATTTAATTTGTCATGTAATATTTCTATCCATTGCATTTAACAAAAACAACTTGTTTTTAACTGACAGGCAATGCTAAGCAAGTATACTCAAATGGGCCAGAAGATGGAATGCAACAAAGAAGTAAGATTCTGAAACAATGAAATTAGAAGGAAAGCTTAAAAGTGACACTCAAAGTTTATACATTCACATATTTTTCTTTTCCATTTGCTTCACTATAAATGCTATTCTGGAAGGACTGAATTTCAGAGAGTTCTTTTCTACCGAGAGATACTAAGCATATATGATACTATAATATAGATTACTGACAGCCAGAGGTTTTTGCTTAAGTGAGTATGGAACTGGAACTGCTTGTTCTAGTTTATTTTTTTTAAAGTAATCTTTATTAAATATATACATTAAAAATGAGGAAAAGAAAAACAGAAAATTTATCTACATAAAAACATATAATACATATAAAGAAGCAAAGAGAAAAAGATCAAAGAATTTATAATACTATTTTACACTTGTAGCCTTTTAAGTGCAGATATGATTGTGATTTAAGCTTCATTATTCTACTAAAGACTTATTTGTGCCAATTCGTATTTCTCTTTCTCTCTATCCGTACTTTTAACTTTAACATATAAGACATAACTGTCAACTATTCTGTTGACTATTGTAGTTTTGCAACCTAATGGTATGGTATCTATAACAAGTACATCCTATTTCCTTGTTCTGTTTTGGTTTTGTTGTGTTTTATATATTTAGCAAAATGTTTGATTCAGTTGTAGGTAAGTCGTTTAATTTAGTTGTGGTTCTACATTTAGTTCTAAATACAGGAAATAGTATAAGGGCAGACTAGATGGACCATGAGGTCTTTTTCTGCCGTCAGTCTTCTATGTTTCTATATTTTAATTCTCTGGATCACCTCAAAATGTGCATTGTGAAATTATTAAATATGCTTGAATACTATTGTAAACCTATATTTTATGATTATTGAAATATTGACAGGAATATCTCTGTACAAATGCATATTTCATAGTAATTGAACATTTGTTTAGAATGTGAGTCCTGCAAATAATGATAATATGGTGAATTGATATTGACAGAACATGAAAATCCCTGGTTAATACATAGTTATAATAAACAACGTCTTGTTGTTTTGTAGTTTGAGTACTAGCACTCTTGTAGAAATATTTTTTGAACAACAGATATATTCACAGTTTCAATTTTTTAATCTAAATATAGTATATCTAATAATTTTTTGAAAGTGAGTCTTAAAAACAGTTTACCAGATTTTTTTGGAGTATAAGACGCAACTGAGTATAAAACGCACCTTAGTTTTTTGGGAGTAAAATAGGAAAAAAATAATCTGCCTGCTAAATATTTATCTGGCTAATCTTTAGTCTGGTTAGCTTCAGCACATTAGTTTGCTGGTTTAGAGCATGAGTGCTTGCTCTTTTAAGATAAAAAACAGTTTCTACACTTCTCTCTCTCTTCAGAGAGAGAAACAATGAGAAAAGCAGGCAAAAGGAAGATCGCTTACTAGCAAAGCATGGAAAATCGCTTTCACTGGCATTAGGGCTGAAAAAAGGTTTCTGAAGGGAGGGAGCAGCTGTGAAAAAAACAGGCAATGAATGGAAAGTTCACTTCACTGGTTAGCACCGTCCTTGGGGCTGAAAAAAGGTCTGGTAAAAGCTACATTCGGAGTATAAAACGTACCCAAATTACCCCAATTTTCAGCCATTTTTTGGGGGGGGGGAGATGTGTCTTATGCTCCAAAAATTATGGTAGGTCTAAAAATTTAGATTAATTTGTTTTGTTTATAACCAAGTATAAAATTAAAAACAAATGTAATTAAGATTCTTGTAAAATTGTGGATACCAGCTATCAACCAGTCATAATATAATTGCTGTTTCCTCAATCACCCAAATTTCAAGTTATTAATTGTTAAGATATTAATATGGAATTGTAATTGACTAGTCAACAAATTCATATCATGAATCCAGAAAGATTTTGTTTATTTATGTTAACGCCTAATAAAAGGCATGTTAATAATTCTTAAAAGTTTTACTTCTTAGCTTGAAAATGGTCCCCGTTCCAGGGGAAATAAGATGCTGGAAGAACTAGTGGATAATCACTTTTTACCAATTGCAATCACAGAATTTTTCTCTGGAAAAGATTGTATTCCTCCTGCTAAACTAATTCATTCTCTTTTAGAACATATTCTCCAGGTGAGAACATATTATTTCTTACTGTAAAAAATAATAATAATCACATCTTGAAAGTGTTAACCACAGTGAAACTCAATTATTTATATTGAGTTTGTGAAAATTAAGATTGTGTGGTAATCTTTGTTGTACATTGTGATATAATTTTAGGTGTACATTTAAGCCAAAGACTAAGACATGTTACATTAAACATAAATTGGTGTATCATCAGACAGACACAAAGAGAGGCCTAAAGAAAGCTGGGATTGCATATCCTCTTTGTAGATTTAAACTATACATAAGATTGGATGTATTAACCAGATATTTTACTAGATATAAAATCTCATGTACTTAGTGTAATCAGTGAGACTATTGGGGTATGTAACTATGAGATAATGGGGGTTGGACTACAAAGATAGCACTGTTTTGAAAGAACAAAGAGGCAGCATGTAATGAACATCGTCTAGGGCAGAGCTCATGGCCAATGGACTGGATGTGTTATGTGCTAGCCACGCCCATTCCTAATTTAGTAAAAGGAGGGAGTCCCAATAAGTCACGTGACACTACCATAATGACATGAGTTTGACACCTTGGTCTAGGGCAGTGTTGGCAAACCTTTTTTCCCTCGGGTGCCGAAAGAGCGTGCGTGTGCGCTATCGTACATGTGGGAGTACCCTCACCCATAATTCAAAACCCTCTTGATGCCAGAAATGACCTGTTTTGCAACTTCTGTTGGGCCCAGTAGGCTCATATTCCGCTGTCTCTAAGCTCCAAAGGCTTCCCTGGAGCCAGGGGAGGTTAAAAAAAAAAACCTCCCCCATCCTCCTGGAGGCTCTGGGAGGGTTTTTTGAAGTAAAAAACACCCTCCCAGAGCCTCTGTACAAGCCAAAAATCAGCTGGCCAGCACACACATGCACACTGGAGCTGAGCTAGGGAAACGGCTCGCGTGGCAGCAGATATGGCTCCGCGTGTCACCTGTGGCACCTGTGCCATAAGTTCGCCACTACTGGTTTAGGGAGTTAGTTTCCTTTGCTTTCCCAAAGTACCGCTCATCCTCCAGTACTTTTCACAGCTTATAGAAATATAGAAAGATATAGTGTGTGGGTGTGAAATAAATCACTCTTAAATTCTTCAAGCATTCATTTTTAAACTAAAATAATAATCAGCTTAAGTTTGGTGCACAACATGAAACTGATATGCATTCATTCTTGCTTACAGGACAATTCAGACCCTACCCTTTCTGTCCAGTTTTTTCATATAATGTATACTCTCCTTGAACATAATCCTCCTTGGAAATCACCTTCTATGCTAAAGTATTACCTTGAAATTCTTCAGTGTCCTGTTTGTAAGAATGGAACATGGTCTCTGATGGAAACACTTGTCAGGTAAAACCTTAATTAAATTATTACATCATTGCTGAAGCAGGAAATAGAGTTTTGGTTTTTAATTTTCATATGAAGAGAATGTTTGTTAAGAATTTTTTGCTGTTACTATTAATAGATATGAAAAAGAAGTTTTTAAAAACTTGGAATGCAATGAAAGCTGGCAAAACGGTTAATTGCTTTAATACCAGATGCACATTTTCTGAGATGAAGAGGTTCATGAGTAAAGCCATTTAAAGTAATTTAAAACTGTAAAAATGATAGTTCAAGTGTATACAAAGATACAAGTATTTTTTAAAATATATATATTGCTATGCTTATCCATAGATAAGCATAGCAGTACATATATTTAAAAAAATACTTGTATCTTTGTCAAAGAAATATTGGATTTTTAACAACCCAATAATAATAAGTGAAGCTTGTAATTGTACAGCAGTAGATGATCAAAAATATGACCTCTGAAAAATATGACCTTTCCTGATATGATACTTTGTAGATATTATTTTATGTACAGTAGTCCCTCACCTATTGCTGGTGTTACGTTCCAGACCTGGCCGCGATAGGTGAAATCCGCGATGGGGAATTTATCGACTGATAGTACTTATTTAAGTATTTATATTGTAATTGTTTGGTAAGTTTTCATTGTTTTAAGTGTTTATAAACCCTTCCCACACAGTATTTATTTTAGATACAGTATTTAAATACAGTATTTACAATTTTAGATTTTTTTTTTTTTAAACATGGCCGATCGAGTTCGGCGGGCTGTTTAAATCTGCCGATCGGCTTCCTCAGAAACCCGCGATGAAGTGAAGCCGCAGTAGGTGAAGCGCGGTATAGCGAGGGACTACTGTATTTCTCTACACATTGAACAGCTGTGCAATAAAAGCTATATATAGTTTACTGCTTTCCTTACTTTAAAAGTATCCTTGTGAAATTTCCTTTCTGTACTTTTCAGCAACCCTTTTTCATGGTCAGCAGTGTTTTTCAAAATTAGACCTCTGTTCTAGTAAGATGTAACCACAAAGGGAACACTGTCAGAACACAAAGAATTGAACTTAAATGTAAAAGTCGGAGTAGTAAATAGAAAAGGTACATGAAAATATGGGAAATTCATAGAATCTTAATTATTGTCGGGGGTTTTCCTCTACAGGTCTTGTCTTCATTACAATAACATTTGTCATTCAGTCACGGACCCAAAAACTACAAATGGGGACAGAACCTTTCACAAAAAATTGCTGACATTTGTTATGAATTTGTTTGAAGCTGAAGTGTTGGCATTAAGAAGAAGGTATTTTTTTTCCTTTTAAGTTTTTCTATTTATATTTTAAGGTGGATCTTGTTTTACAGTAAATGTGTTCTCTGTTTCAGAAATAGGTTGTTCTACTTAGAAATTTACACCTTAAGGGCTGTGTATCACTTTGAAGTCAGCTGTGCCTTTTCCTGGGATTATGCAGCTGCCCAGTATAGTGTCATTTAACCCAGGAAAGACATGTTTGATTTCAAGAGTTTCAGGCAAGGGTCTACATTTCTGTCCCTGTGTACTGCAA
Source organism: Erythrolamprus reginae (assembly GCF_031021105.1). Taxonomy (NCBI): domain Eukaryota; kingdom Metazoa; phylum Chordata; class Lepidosauria; order Squamata; family Dipsadidae; genus Erythrolamprus; species Erythrolamprus reginae. Next base: position 304,702,942 of record NC_091951.1, on the reverse strand, counting down.
AGCTTTCAAATCCAATGAGGTGTACATATTACAATAATTAATTATTTCATGACATGTTTTTACATTATTTTAAAAATAATATTTTTAGGTATTGAAGGTGTTCTGTTTTATTTGAACTGCATCAGATAAAAATTCTGGTCACAATTTGCTGTAATATACTGTAAGGTGCTTTGGAAAACTAAGAGACAGATGTTATATATTACAGTTTTAGCAGTTCTAAATTTCCAGAAGCAGCTCCTTCCTGTGAAATGTATAATCTTTATCTTAGTTACTATATAAATCATGTTTCCCTACAACATTTAAGGACATATTTGTGGGATGAGAGTCCACTTTAGCTCAGCTATGGGAAATCTGGTATCCTCCAGAAATTGTGATTTTCTTTGTTGCTTGGCAATTACAGGTCTTGTATCCAAAGGCACCCTGCTGTTTAACCCTGATTAGCTAGACCATAAAAAGTTATTTAATGTTGATTTTACCTTGCTCTCCATAATAGTTTCTATATTTTATTCTTCCTTAGTTTTGAAGTTCCTACATACATATAAAAATAATCTTGTAAATTGAGATAACAATATTATATCATAGCTTTGCTAATAGGCAATCTTGATACTCATATTGATTGTATGCTGTGGTTGAGCTATTCAACTTCAGCTATTATAGTCTTTTGTTTGAAATAACAGATGGGTTAAAATATTTTGTTCTTCAAGAAGCCGCCTCTAAATGACAAGATAACAAGGTTCTACATTTTATATGACTTAAATGATGCCTTAAAAAACACTTCATTGTTTATCACACATTCTATAGATTCTTTGTTGTACTGTTAAACTCTAAAATTTTTGACAGAAAATATGCAGCATATTGAAGTCTAACAAATTAAGTAGTTAAATCCAGAAATGAATTTTTCTTTTACAGACTTTATGAAGGAAGTGACTCTCATAATCCGCTAGTGATGCCACAGACTGTTCTTTTGAATACCTTTTGGTTAGGAAACAATTCAGTGCTTTTCAACAAAGAAATAAATATTCTAATAGACTGGATTATATATTCCTACAGACAAAAGTACAGGACAACTGATGTAAGTGATTTACCTAATATAAATATAAAGAAGGAGAAATAATATTTTTAGATGTCCCACTTTCAGAAAGGTTCTGTTAATAAATACTCATTATTGCATATCTTCAATGTAATACAAACTTGATATTTTGTAGCTTGGTACAGTTCATTATATAAATACCTGTGCATATGAAGGACTAGTGACTGTTTCTTGGCAATAGTACAGACACAAGTTCATCTGACAAGTCTTTCCTGCCTTCTATGCGCCATGCCCTGCCCTCCTTCCCTCCGTTTCCTTGGATCCACACACATGCACCCAGCCCTTCCCTCAACCTCTCTACACTTAACATGCATACACTCAAGCCCTCCTTCCCTCAGTCTCCCTCCATTTGTATACACACTAGCCATCCTTTCACAGTGTCTGCTTTTTACTTAGGACTCCTGCCACTTCCCATTTAACAACCTACGCATCTTGTGGTTGCAACAGCAATTGGGACTGCTTGGATTGTTATATGACCGTGATAGCGAACCTATGACATGCGTGCCACAGGTGGCACGTGGAGCCATAATGGAGAGCACATGTCAGCTCCAACGTGCATGTGTGTGCTAGCCGGTTGATTTTTGGCCTTGGGGAAGGCCATTTTGCTCTCTGTGGAGTTCAGGGAAGAATCCCTGAAGCCCCAGAGTGCAAAAAAATGCCCAAAGGACAAATTGGAAGCTCGGAAAAAATGACTTCCGATTTGCCCATTGAACTGTTTTTTGCACTCTGGAAACCTCAGGAAGCTTTCCTGAAGGCTCCAGAGTGTGAAAAACAGCACAACAGGAAGTCTGTTTTTCTGAACTTCCATTTTGCTCATTTGGCCACTTTTTTTCACCATCCCAGGCTTCAATGAGGCCTGTGTGCATGTGTGTGGGGTCGAGGTGCTCACGGTGGGGTGCACATGCGTCGGGGGAAGGGAATGAGTGTGGGCAGGTGCATGCCTTTTGACACATTAACCAAAAAAGGTTCGCCATCACTGCTATATGACATCATGTTTTATGACTTCGTTACATAGTGATGGCTGCCTCAGTCCCAACTTTTGTAACTCAAAGGCTACCTGTAGTGCTATTAAATATATCTAATTCTAATGCAAACTAGGTGAAACAGGTGAAATTTATTCAGAATTATAAAAATAGAGGCTTGAGATTATTGATTGATTGTAGTGTATTTGAAATCATTCATACAAAAACAATGTGCTTGAAGAGTAGATCTATAGAGATTATAATAGCATCTTCTTCAGGAAGAGATTTCTTTTGGGCTCCATTCTGTTCTTGTGCCTCAACAAAAGATCTGGCCTTATTCAAATGCTCTTGCATGTTGCCAAAAATGATATCTCAATAATAACAAGAAAAGAAATATATATAGTTTTTACAATTGACAGGCCCATCCTCTGTTCATAGTCATCCTTATGATAAGCCTCCTTTTGACAGCATGTGGAAAGATAAAAATATATTTAAAAGCTGAGAAACATTCCAGTTTTATCATACATGTTATTTCATTGTTCCCGGAATCTAATCCTAGAGATTTTTTTCCCCTTAACTGTATTAGCTAGTTTTTATGGAGCAGAACACCAAAGTAATCATTTATGTTCCACCTGAAAACCTGACAATTACCTGCATTACATGAAAAAGAATTGCTATCCCTAATGAATATCCCTTTCTTTTGCACAAAAGACCTACAGTGTCTCAATTTTGTCATATATATTCTTCACAAAAATGATAATTGTGTTCTGTGTCATCCCACAGCCTTTTAAAACAACCAACCTGATTTGAAAGATGTTAAACCTCCACCCCACCAATTTCTATGAAGTTCAGCATGCTTCATACACTTATTAATTTCAACTTCTCTTTAAAAAGGTCCTATTCTGTTGAAAAATAAGTTAATTTGTATATTTTACCCTTGCTAGATTATACATAGAGAGGAGTTCTCTCTGTGGGTTTTTTGTATCACATTAAACTGCCTTTGGAACAATTTGGACCAGTTCAGATTGGGCCCACCATCTTGAACCAGTAGTTTCTGTATTCTAGCAACTCAGAATATTTTATTTATTAAAGTGAATAATATAGAGATTCATATGAGCGTATGTTAGTAAACAATAACAATATAAAACTTGTACTCTTTTTCAGGTCTTCAAACATAAAATAGCTGAGCTATTAAGTGCAGTTTTGGGAGTTATTGTGGAATATTGGATTATTTCAGGCTTCATAATGGACAGAAATACGTTGCGATCTGTAGCTGATGACCTTGCTTCTTATATTGCCATTTCGTGTGATGGTAATATTAATCATTAGTAATTAAGCATTAAGCATTATAACCCTTATTATTTATTGCCTTTATTATATATAAAAGAAAAACTAGTTTAACTTTTTGAATATGTGCAGTAGAGCTTTCATCTATTAATTCTCTGCAACCTTTCTCCTTGAGGCTCCTTCTCAAGGGTTATTTTATTTCAGAATCCAGTGATTGATATTGTTAAGCTACCCATGTTATGTCCCTTGATTTTGTGGAACATTACACAAAAGTCTTGTACAATTTAATAATAATAATAATAATAATAATAATAATTATTATTATTATTATTATTATTATTATTATTATTATTTATTAGATTTGTATGTCGCCCCTCTCCGAAGACTTTATACTGTAACTTAAGATATTGATTACAGGTAGTTCTTGTTTAATGACCTCAATTGGGACCAGCAACTCTGCCAGTCCACCTCCTCAAGGTAGATCAAACAGGAAATATAACAAATGAGTTAATTCTAGTTTATTGTAAGGCATTTAACAGAATATTTTAAGTCTGAAAGTACAAATCTTCCTCTATCTCCTTTTAAAACCTGATACTATAGAGATTATCTTTTTCTGTCTGCTATGTCCCCCATAATATTAATCAACACATTAATTGAGACCTCATGTGACCACAGTAGACGTAGACCTCACTTCTGCTGTGTTCGTTAAAGAAGACATCATGGAACTGCAACTTAGGGGTTTACTTTTGGCTTCTCCATTGAGATCGTGTGTCAAAAAGTGGCTGTGAAATGCACAAACTGTGTCAGGGGACATTGTCATAATACCCATGGGTATTATGTGGGTATAATATTGACCATGCAACCCTGGGGGTCCTGAGATTTGTATGTGTGAGGATCAGTTGAAAAGTTACTTTTTCAGCACCATTGTAATTTCAAACTGTCAATAAACATTCCTTAAGCAAGAACTACCTGTATGCATTAAAAAGACCCAATTGGTTAACAGTCATAAACTAAAATCTCCATTGTCGAACATTGTTTTCTTCAAAACTACAGAGATGGTATACTACTTGATATTTGCAGGGGATGTTTTTCTTAATTTCTTCACTTAATTACAGATCTGAGACCATGTAAATGAGATTAACCATTGTCATTCTGAGACATTCTAAATGCCTTAATAGCACTAATAATAATAATGTTTATTTGTAATGCCCTTTTACCAAAGGGCATAACAACAAGTCATATACAATTTATGAGGACAGACAAAAACACTTACTAGGTTAACAAATATCCCCTTCTTCCCCCACATCCCGCAATTCCCACAATATAGCAAAAGTGAAAAACCCCACATGTATTATTAATATTAACCAAATGACAGTAAACTATGCAAAAATAATTTGGCACTATGTATATACACATTGGCGGAGCATACACCTTTCTCTTTTTTCATCTTAATATGCACTTTTAATTTGGGTGTTTTAAATTTTCAGTTGACTCCTGGCAACTGAATGTGTCCCTGCAATCTGGCAAGATTGCAGAAATGGTTTGCCAATGCTGGTTTCTTAGAACTGAGAATGAGTGACTATCCCCAAATCATTGAGTTCACTCTATGCCTAAGGCAGTACAAGATCTCATAATCTCTTGGTTTCTAGCTTGATGCCCTAACCACTGCACAATACTGTACTGATTAGTGTAAGAAAAAGGCAAAGTAAAAATCAGAAAATTTGTTATTTCTTAACAAAACATAGATCAGTATGCATATTGTGACTCAAAGAGATCACAAACAACATGCCATGTTTTCTCTGGGGGTAATAAGCTAATACAGAGTGCATCATTTTATAGGTTTCTTAATTTCTTATTCACGCCCCCAACTATTCCCTCCCTGTTTCCATTTTGGGGTGGTGATGCAGCACTTTCAATGCACATTTTTCCCTTTTTTGGATGTTTTTCTAAGTTTCTCTCTCAGGAGCGTTCCAGCTTAATTAATTATTGACCAAAATGTCTTTATTGGCCTGGCATGATTACTACATTTCTTTCTAAAGGTCCCTTACACAATTCTTGGTATCCAGTATAACCATATTTGTATAAAGAATCTGTGGGGAATAGGCCTGCTTTTACAAAAACAGGGTTTTCTGATGCCAATTTAACTATAGGACCTATACTTTTTCATATAACTTTTCTTATATCTAGTATTTAGAATACAAATTGATCATATATGTCCTCGAAAAAAATTATGCACCTGTCGTAATTTCTAGAATGAACTTCTGATCCATACTTCCATAATGAATTATTTTGAACTTTTGTAAAGTATATGCTGAAGTATAAGGCTAAAAATATTTTAAGTCATATATGCTTAAAATTGGCCTTTGCATGACATGCTCCATAAGTAGAGCTTGTAATTAAGAGCTATATTCTTGCATCAGTTTCAAAGTGACAATATAGAACTACTTGCTCCATCCAAAACTTGGAGGTAGAAAATTGTATTGATCACTAATAGTTTATAATAGTACCATATATTAGATTTGGGTAGACATAATATACATTTAAATCATAGAAGCATATTAGCAATGGTTCTCCTGGTACAGGTTTTGAGATTGTAGTTATAATTGTAACAATTTTAGTTATATTAATAAAAATATTGCCTTGTATTTTTTCCTTAAATGTCAAATTGACTCATTGTTTTTTCTGAATCTATGTTTTACTTTAAAACATAGTGCAGATTATTAAGGAGTGTGCAGAACCCTTGAGTTATCAAGGACATGCACAGAGGAAAACATGGGATTCAAGCAGATACCCAGGAGATATGAGTAATTATTCAGTCATACAAGACAGATACATTAAAGTGTATAAAATAGTATTTACTTTATAAATAGCACAGTCAAGTTAAATAGTCTAGTCGTACACATTCAAATCAGTCAATATATCTCAGTATAATAATAATATTACAAGCCTCACTTTGTCTTACATATCAGACATGCATTACAGCTTACAAATACATTAAACTATAATAAAATCAGCCACCTCGAGTCCACGGAGAGGGCCGGCATATAAATCCAATTAATAAATAATAAATAAATAAAATTAAAATAACACAGAACTTTACTACATCAGTCACAATGAATCATCAGTAAAAAAAAACCAGAGAGCAGAGAGAGAATCATGCTTTCTGGCTCCATCTTATGACAATTTGCAACAGTACCTCCTAAAGCTATAATACTTCAGTACATACAAGCATTCGTTGTTAGCTTGTTTATATATTGCAAACCCAACTGTATTGGACAGAGTCCTAACACATGCAGATTCTGTTTAGAGATATGTAGCTTTTAGTTTAAGCTTGAGAACTTGATAAAAATTGTCTTGGAAATTATTGCTCTTTTTACCAATTTAATCTATTTTTACTTCAGATAATTAAATGAATAATAATTAAAATATTCATTTATACTACAAAAATATTACAGCAAATATTACATTTTTTAGAGATTATTGGTCATGGGTTTAATGTTTTCTCACCTTATTTTTAGATTTTTCATATGAGGAATTAAAAGTATTCATTTCTTCTATCCCATCTCTGTGGCTTGAAATGTTTGTCGCAGAAGCTGTGTTTAAAAATCTGTATTTCCAAAACAGCACTCTTCTTTCTAATGAACTGCTTTCGCTTCAAAAAATGGTAAGAGACATTTGCTTAGTTAATATTATTCTGATTTGTCCTGGCTTCATCTCTCTGTCTCTTATCAATCTGCCTGATTATTATTAGAAGTCCAGTGCATAGTTCCCTCTAAGCTGAGCAGTGAGCAATCGCTCACTTAAAAATCATCATCAACTCAGAGTTTTCCAAACCTGCCCAGAAGCCGAGAGGGAAAGAGTGAGAAGGAAGGAGAGAGAGAGGAAGAGAGGAAGAGAGAGAAACAGATAGAAAAAAGAGAGGAAGGAAGAGAGATAGAAAATCAAAATCTAGTTTGAAACTAGCTCAACTATTTAAGTGGCATTTTGATATTGATAGAGTTGCCCTATTATGAGCTCACTCTTATAGACACACAGTACAGTATTTTATTTTGAAATTCTCTGAGTCAAAACAGGGTGGGTTTTTTGTTTGTTTGTTTATTTATTTATTTATTTATTTAATATTTCTGTGCCGCCCAGTCCCGAAGGGACTGCCGCTCAGACACTATACTTTTCCGCCCACCCCCCAAAAACATTTGAGGGAACACTGGTCCAGTGTGTGGATTGTAGAAGTCCCCAATCCCTATCTTCTCAAGGAAATCATGCGCTCTGTCATAAAGAAACTACCCAAGTATGGAGATCCATAAACACGATCTTGGAGAAACAGTATGATAGAAATGAGCGTTTAGCATGATTTAAGCTCACAATTAAAGAGATGATTTGAGACAGGAGACTCAAACTTGACAACTTTAAGACTTCTGGACTTGAAACCCCTATGCTAGTTGGGGAATTCTGGGAGTTAATCTACAAGTCATAAAATTGCTAAATTTGGAGACTGATTTAAAAGAATACTAGAAATAAACTCAAAATTTGCTTTGCCTTAACTCCTGAGTAAGGGAGGGAGGGGAAAATGCTGACAAGCTTTCAAAATCCTGTTACTATTCCCTATATTAAGAAAACAAGTGTTACAGTATTACTCGTGTAGCCTATATCTTGACTTGGGCTGCATTGAAAAGCTGATATCCAACTGAGCATGAAAGTATTATTTGCATTTTGCATTTCTTTGTATTTTGCATATTTTCACCTTCTTATGATTTATAATACATTGAAATCCCTGAAGCGTCTCTCTTAAAATTCCACCCAAAAAAACTTGCATCTGTATCAGATCATTCCCATCTTGTGTTCTACTTCCGGTAGAACATTACATTTTCTTTTGGAATTTTCCTTTTGAAGTGGCAGGTACATCTATCAAGGAAATTATGCTTTCTCTTTAAATAAAGATTGATTTTATTTGTTGAAAGAAAGGAAGGCCAAATCACCTGCTTCTACACTAACTGCTGAACTATGAGTTTGCACAATGGAAATTAATATACATTTTACATTTTTTTTAACCATGAAAAAGACAGCACAGTGGATGAGACCAGCCTCCCTCACACACTAGTGCGGTGATATCTGGAAGGAGATGATGGCTGACCCCTTTCTTTTTTGAAATAGGAAGCAGGGCTGGGGTAAAAATTCAAAGACTTCTGAAAGGAAACTTTAGATCTCTAACTTTCTATGTTAGCAACTTAGCTGTTCTGTTGCACCTTCAGATTTCCTGATATGAGACTTTGTGTTTCTTATTCATCTTTTCTTATCTAAGCCATTTTATTTGCCTGTACTCTTATCTGATATGGCCTTCATTTAACATTAAACTAGGACCCTGGAAAGAGGCTAAATAATAATACTTCCATGCATAGTTCCCTCTAAGCTGAGCAGTGAGCAATCGCTCACTTAAAAGTCATCATCAACTCAGAGTTTTCCAAAGCTGCCCAGAAGCCGAGAGGGAAAGAGTGAGAGGGAAGGAGAGAGAGAGGAAGAGAGGAAGAGAGAGAAACAGATAGAAAAAAGAGAGAAAGGAAAAGAGAAAGAAAAAGAATGGGAGTAAGGAAGAGAGAAAGAAAAACAAAATCTAGTTTGAAACTAGCTCAACTATTTAAGTGGCATTTTGATATTGATAGAGTTGCCCTATTATGAGCTCACTGTTATAGACACACAGTACAGTATTTTATTTTGAAATTCTCTGAGGCAAAACAGGGTGGGTTTTTTATTTGTTTGTTTGTTTGTTTGTTTGTTTATTATTTCTGTGCCGCCCAGTCCCGCTCAGACACTATACTTTTCCGCCCCCCCCAAAAAAAAAAAAATTAGAGGGAACACTGCTTCCATGTGGAGGTTTAGGCACTTGAGGTCAACTATTTCCTGAGGAACCATAAGCTAATACAACCTCAGCACATATGGTACAAAGTAAACACAACAGCTTTCTCCAAATATGAGAATATATTTTATATATAATGTATATTGTGTTGTCATTGCCTGACACCATTCCTGCAAATGCCCATAGTTCTGACATACAATATTTCACATTTTGCTCTGAATTTTTGGAACTATCGTTCACAATTTTTAATGGGACAAAATATAGTGACCTTCCTTACTATCATTCCTAAAACTAGACTATATGAGACAGTTTCCAACAGATATTGTTGGCGTATTGGTGTTTAACTCACCTGGGCTGCTAATAATCCTGGACTTTAGGCAGGCAGAGGGAAGTAGCATTGCATTTTCCTGCTCCAGCTGAGCAAATAGTTACTCTGTATATTTGAGCGAAAGGATTTTTTCTCCTGGTTTAGGTATCTTTCAGTAAGATAAATATCATGGTAGAAATGCCAGTTGAGAAGATATCAGTAGACACGCGCTTTTCTTCAGCGTGTATATATATATCAGTTGCATCTACTGTGTCTTTCTTGTCAATAGAAGGCTTGGAGGGCCTTTGGTTCAATTGAGGCTACAGTAGGTAACATTTTCAATTATTTTCTGCCATTCCCCACCATGTTGTGTATGCTGTGGTGCAAATTGCAGAGAGGGAAGCACTACAGAGTTGCAGAAGGAAAGAGAGAAATAAAAACCATTCTTTTTCTTAATCCTGATCAGATCAATCTCCACTAAACAAAAAGATTGCGAACAGAATATACTGAAATTATTTATATATGTGTGTGTGTGTGTGTGTGTGTGTGTGTCACATGTTTTTTTGCTGAATTTGAAAATTAAGGGAGACTAGGATAGATCTATTTCGGCCTTATTTTGGTCTCATCGGTTAGCCATACCCACTGGGACTTGAACCTGCAACCTTTGCCTTGTAAGGCAGAGAATTATCCTCTAGGCCAGCGTTTCCCAACCGGTGTGCCGCGGCACAATAGTGTGCCGCGAGACATGGCCAGGTGTGCCGCGAGAAGCTCAAGCTGGGCGGGGCGCTGCCGGCGCCCCTGCCTGAGTGTCGTCCTGTGGGTGGTCTTGGGCTTCACAGTCGCTTCCTGGTTCCCTCTCCTCCCACCGCCTGTGTCTCCCGCCGTCGCCTCCCACCAAGCCGTCGCCCGTTGCCGTGGGTTCCTTGAGTGGGAGCTGCCGCTTCCCTCCGTCAAGGTCAGCCACGCTGCCGTAGAAAGCACAGAGGTTATTGCCACCGCTTCGGCTCCACTCAGGGAGCCACCGTGGTCACCGCGCCTTTTCCTCTCCCTCAGCTCAACCACGGTGGCTCCCTGAGTGGAGGCAGAGGCGGCGGCAATAACCTCTGCACTTTCTACGGCAGCGTGGCTGGGCTGCCTGGAAGGAAGCGGCAGCTCCGAGGAATGAGGCGCTGGCGGTAGACACAGGCGGAGGGAGGAGAGGGAACCAGGAAGCCACCGTAAAGCCCAAGACCAGCCACAGGACGACCTTCAGCCAGGGGCACCGGAACCGCGCGCAGCCATGGTGGGAGCAGCATGAGGTAGCAACGAGGCGCGAGGACAAGTAGGCAGCTTGGCGGAGGGGAAGCGCTGAGGGGCTCTCCTCCTTCCCCACCCCCGCGCTTCTCTCCCGCCCTGGCTTTCGCTTCGCCTCATGATTTCCCCGCAATTTCATCCAGGCCACCTCTTGCCTCCTTTTGAACTGCGGGGAAATCTGCGGGCAAAGCAAAAGCCAGGGCGGGAGAGAAGCGCGGGGGTGGGGAAGGAGGAGAGCCCCTCAGCGCTTCCCCTCCGCCAAGCTGCCTGCTTGTCCTCGCACCTCGTTGCTACCTCCTGCCTTTTTCCAGGGGCCTTTGGAAGGCACCCAGGGAAGGGGGGGGATTGGGGGTGGCTGCAGCGGCTTCTCGTCCTCCTCATCCGGCTGCTAATGCTCGCCCGGCCCCTCTTGCAGTCCCTTCACGGAGCGCTTTTGTCCCAGGCTGTCAGCGAAAGGGCTGCAGGACAGGCGGGGCAGGCGTTCTTCTCACAGCTGAGGCAGAATTTGGAATGTTGGGTGTGTGTGCGTGCGGGCTCCGCATCCCCCTGCCACCCGGAACATTTAAAATAAGAAAAACCTTCGCCGGCCTCCGCAGAGAAGAAAGGAAGAGAGAGAAAGAGAGACAGAGCAAGAGAGACATAGCAAGAGAGGCAGAGAGAGAGAGAGAGAGAGCAAGAGAGACATAGCAAGAGAGGCAGAGAGAGAGACAGAGAAAGAGAAAGAGCTAGCAAGAGAGAGAAAGAGACAGAGAGAGAGAGAAAGAGAGAAAGAAAGAAAGATAGAGAATGAAAGAGAGATAGCAAGAGAGGCAGAGAGAGCAAGGGAGAGAGAAAGACATATAGGGAGGGAAGGAGGGAGAGAGAAAGAGAGCAAAAAAGAGAGGAAGAAAGAAAGAGGGATGGAGAGAGAGAAAGAGTGAGGGAGAAATAGAGCGAAATGGAGGAAGATTTTTTTTTGTCAAAACTTTTCTTTAGCCACCCCCCCAGCCCCCCCGTTCAGTGTTCCCCAGGATTTTGAAAATATGAATAATGTGCCGCGGCTCAAAAAAGGTTGGGAAACACTGCTCTAGGCTACAGTATACAATCCTTTCAGCTCTGCACCAGGGAAGGGTTACATATTTTTGTGTCGAATCACCCTGGTGTAATTGAAGGAACATCACAGCTCCTTATTTGCCTCTCTATATATTAATTTTTCAAAATCTAGCATTGCTAAATCACATGTTTCTCTTCCTTGAAGAAAGTGTATGTGGGGGATCAATGAAAAGCCTAGATTCAGTCCTCTTTGAAGGCAATAGATCGAAGGCTACATTACAGTATACAGATACAGTACAATCTTGTCACCCATTGTTGAATGACAGGACTAAATTTCTTCCGTTGTATTTTTCTGCTATAGTGAGTGAGTCATTTTGAATTTCCAATAATGGATATAAAAGTATAAGAAATGTGATTCATGGGCGTTACTTTGGCATTAATAGCATTTAGCAATAGCATTTAGACTTATATACCGCTTCATAATGCTTTTACAGCCCTCTCTAAGCGGTTTATAGAATCAGCATATTACCCCCAACAGTCTGGGTCCTCAGTTTATCCACCTCAAAAGGATGGAAGGCTGCGTCAACCTTGAGCTGTGGTGAGATTTGAACTGCTGAACTATAGCTAGCAGTTAGCTAAAGTAGCCTGCAGTGCTGCACTCTAACCATTGTGCCACCTCGGCTCTTAAGAATGATTAAAAACTGTAAACTCAGGGCATGTTTATCTGAAAGATATTATTTTAAGATGTCAGCTTTAGATGCAAGAAGTGGAGACTGGTAATGCTATTATAATCTTTCAACCCGCTCAGACTAAAATGTCGCTCTTGCAACAGGTTTCTTGCTATCTGCCTACTTTACAAGCTGGAGTGTGTGAGAAAGGGAAGATGCAGAAAGAAAAGAAAAGGAAAATAGGGCAATGGCCATGCTCTGAGTCTCAGAGGGCATTACTGATGCTAAGTAGCGATAAACAGAACCAAGCCAAAGCCCTGCCTGATGTACCGTAAGTAACATCTACAACACCACTAGGATTCTTCTTTGAGGGACAGCTTCTGACCTGACCCATTTCTTGAACTCTGAGTGACCTGTGATGTCTGCAGATTATTGTGCCTTGCTGTTTCAGTGATGAGCATGTTTGTATCTTTCGTTCTACACGTATGTTCTATATACTGATTGTTCTAATTTTATTGAATTTGGGGAATACTTATGTACTTCTGTGTTAAATTTTGCTGTTTCTGTTTTAATTATGAGCAGTTAGAATTGTGAATACTTTATTATTGTGAAACTTCGTAGTTGTGTTTAAGGTAAACATTTCATGAAATGCCCTCTTTTCAATGTTTACTTATTTGCAGTGTACAAACCAAGGATAATTCTGCTCATCTATCAAAAAATCTTGAAAGGAAAGCCAAGTCTACTGTATTGCATGGGAAAGAAAATTGCCATTCTTCAGCTAACCAGATGAATGTCCATAAGATTAATCTTAAAGGTATTGTGCATGTCTAATGCTAAAAATCATAAAAGGATTTGCAGTAAAGCAGTAGCACATAATTACATAATCCAGACATCACTTGCCTGCTTTACATGTTGCACACCATCAGATGTTTAAATATGGGAAGTCATACATATGAGCAAATGCCCCCTTTTTGCAGGATTTCTCCCTCTTTTACCTCATTTGCCAGGCTCACCAAGTTTTAAATTGAGAGTATATCTTAAATAAATCCATTTGGGTCCTGACTGCCTTATTTCACAAATCCACTCCAACCTGTGCTTGGAAAGGATCAGCATTATCTTCTGATTTGAAAGTCTAATTCTCTTGCTCCCCTCCACTCCTAGACATTTTGTGAACAAAGACTGAAGTGCATGCTGTATTATATATCTTTATTAAGCATGTGGAGTATTTTCTTCTTCTCGGCATTCAGCCCCAGGCTTTACTGTTCATTATATCGGAAGATAAATGTGGAAGGTTTAAATTATCAGTTTAGTAATTTACCTAAATTCTACTTAAAGCACAAATTCAGTGAAATGCACTACAGTACAATTGTGATAGGGTTTCTGCGATAAAATGATGATGAATTTAAAAGGGTTTTCTTTTTAAAAAATGCGTGGATGTTTATATTTTATTCTCAATCTGTGCCAATTTCTCAAGAATGATGTCAGGACATTTATATATTTTGGTTTGATTAATGACAATGTACAGTAGTATAGATTGGCACATAGTTATCATTTAATGTAGAAATATTTGAAGGTAGGATATTATACTTTCTTATAAAAAATGAGGAAATATTCTTTGCATAAATATAATGTTCTGAATACAAAGCAAAACCTGGTAAAGTGGCTTATGATGGATTCAGCTACATGCAGCATAAAGAGCTTGACTTTACCTTTCCTACATGTACCATTAGGTAAATAATGACCCAATCCAATGGTGAAAATGGTTATAAAAATTATTTATGTTGGGCAACATGTTTTTCTTGTGCTCTTGTTCTGATACAATCAGTTTACCAAAATATTGTAGATTAATAGTTTTTTTATTATCCGCCCTGCTGCAATTACACTGCTACCTAGAAGTTTGCAATTCATATTTCAGGGTGGCAGATTTTTTTTGGTTTAATCTTTTTCTACTTCTAAATGAGGTTTTGTGTGTGTGTGTTTAAAAAAAAAATGTTTCATTGGTTTTAATCTCTTCCATTTCCCCCATCCCCCTCTTTTCACTCTGGTACTGTACATGAGCCAGACAGCCTATTGAGGAAAAGTAAACCATCTGTTACCAGATTTGAAGTTTCGTATTATACTTGAGTGTGTAGAGGCACTCGTGCTTGGACAGAAACATTCATTAAGCTACAAATGCTGTATCAAAAAAAGCCATGCACTTAATGTGGGTTCATGAATATGATTAAAGGAGGGCAACTGCATTCTAAATTTTTACGGCTTCAAATCCAAGCATTTTTGTGCATGTATTCACAAGCATTTTTGTGCATTTGGTGCTTTTATAATGTGACTGAAGCATTTTACAACTAAAAGGGGGAGGAGAGAGGGGGAAGATAATTCATAGGTTAACCCTTTAGTAGTGTAATCCTTGCTGCACGTGTAACTTGAAGAGAAGCTTAGTGGTTTTTAAAAATGTTCTTTAAAGATATTTGCACTGGGAAGAGGAGATATTTCTGATGAATAAATGTTCTGACAAATAGCATTCCTAATTCCTTTCACTTTGCTTATGGTCTTGATTTTCTGTTTTGCTTACACTATATGAATTTTGCATTCTAGGGGAGACAGCTTTGCATACTGCTTGCAAAAGCAACAATGTGAAAAAATTGATTCGTCTTCTGACTGTACCAGGAGTCGATATTAATGTTAAAGGTAAGTGGTGGATTTTTAAAATATTAAATGGATGCCATAAACCTTCCAAATAACTATGAAAGGTATGTGTTTGTAACACTTTTCACAATGATTTTCTTACCTATAAAAGTACATTTAAAAACAAGACTTGAGTGGTAACTTGGAAGGAAAGCTTGTTGAACCAGTCATTTGTTCCATATATTTCTTGGGGTTTTCAGTTAAACACAGTTATTATTTAAAAATTACTCTTGCCTAGCCATTTTATAATTATTAATTCAAAGTGGTAGCCTTATCTCCTGGATAAGAATTTTGTTTAAATTTTAATAGACCAGTCTTGTTTTGACTTCTAAAGAAACCTTAATTTTAATAATATTATTAATAATAACCTGCTTTGTGGAAAACTTATTTTTAGATTATTGCAAAATTGCAGTGAATACATCTTTCATGTTTCCTCTTTTAAAATAAAGTACCAAGTTATATGTCATTTTTACTGAAGTTTATTTGAGTAGTAATGTATTTATTATTTCTTTGAAATTTCAATTTTATTTTTATGAACATCCCAATATGGATTTTGCTGTTTCCTGAAACTCCTCATAATTTATAATTCAGACTATGCTGGTTGGACACCTTTGCATGAAGCCTGTAACCATGGTAGCATAGTGTGCGTCCGTGAAATTTTGCAGCATTGTCCAGAGGTAAACCTATTCAGTCAAGTGGATGGAGTGACTCCCTTGCATGATGCACTGTCAAACGGACATGTAGCGATTGCTGAGCTTCTACTTCAGCATGGCGGTGAGTGCATTTATGCTAAATAAGCTTAGAGAAATTTGAATCTCTAAAAATTGCAGAGTATTAAAATCGGAGGCTGTTTGGAATGTCATTTTGAAAGCCGGAAGTTTTCATAAATATTGATGTGTATCTTGCCATATTTATACTCATTCAACTTGTCAGTTAAATTATTTGAGGCTGGTTTTTTTTTTCATATTTGCTGAATTGCACATTTGCTTTAAAGATTATCTTTCATATTATCCCAAAACTTGATTTTTACATTATATTATAGTGAACTGTAGTAGCTTATGCTGATTGCTTTGTTGAACAAATATATGTTGTTTCTTCTTATTTCAATAGCAAAACACTAAAAAAACTATTGTAGATACCATTTATATGATCTTTTGTGTCTTATTTATATTATATTATGGTTTACATCTGCATGAGCATTTTATATCTGTTGATGCATAGCAAAGTTTGTAATCTTTATTATTCCATGTGTCATTCTGATTTCAGGATTTATCTTGTTTCCAGATTTATATAACTCAGTTGTGTAGAATTTTTTTTAAAAGTGCTGTACTTGGTTTTTTAAGCTAAACTTACCCCAAATTACAATTTAATGCTGTTTTTGTTTGCTCTGGAAGGCTCCTTTGTATTTGCAGTTGTCTCCTGCCCCCTAAAGGCTATTTGCTTGATCTCTGTCTGACATTCTTTCCCAATCAATATATCCTTGTTCTCCCCTCTCAGTATATATTTTCCAGAACAGTAACATGATCTCCCAGGTGTTTTATTTATCTACTGCACCATGCAGATGACAGGCCCAGCCAATACCTGGCTTCTCTTCAATCGGTCTAAGTGATGCAAGACCCAATATTACAGCAAGTCCAAGTCCTCAATTGAATGTGGCATTCCACTGACAGATGTGCATTTTTCCTGTGTGTCAATGAAGAATGGCCACTGGATGATCCCCTTGTCCTAAGGGAGAAGATCTACTTGCTCTTTCATTCATCAAGGTCTTCTGGCAACTTTACAGGCTGTGTGCTCAGACTTATCTTTGCTGTCAGTTGCCAGGCTTTGGCCTGTCAGAGGTTTTGACAAGAGCTTGACAAGAACTCTGTGTTGCATATTCAGGGTAGAATTACTCACATTTTTTATTCTTCAGAACTGTTCAAAACTTTCACTCTCTTCATCCCTGTACCTTTTATTTTTTTAAGTAATATTAATCTGTTAGTGCCCCATATTCTGCATTTATTTTACATCACACAACAACCCTATGAAACTGGTTACTTTGAAAGATGATAATTTAGCTAGGATTATCCAACAACACTCAGTGTATTAGTTTTAGCATATATTATTATTATTTTTTTATTCGACTTCTATGCTGCCCAATCCCGAAGGACTCAGAGCAGGTTATGGCAAGCCATTGCAGATACTGTACATTTACATCATTGTCCAAATTTCTGGCCTATACAGATATGCGTTTCCTTGGTGCATAGAAAGAATCCCAGATGAAATAGAAGTGCAGAAACTATTCCTTTCACAACATAGTTAAGTTGCAGCATGAACCACATTATTTTCCAGAATAAAAGGAAGAAATTTTGTCAGTTTTTTTAAACCCAACATAGTAGACAAAGTGCTTTTCCTAGATCATAACTACATACAGAAAGTTCGATGGAAAACATACTTGAAATTCAGAATGAATAGTGTAATCAGATTTACTGGCAGAAGAGACTATTTGTAGCTCAAGATTGAACTGTGAGGGCCTTGGTGCTCTCTGAGCTTGATGGTTTTCTTGCAGACATTTTATTACCAAACTAGATAATATCATCAGTTCTAGAAGGGAGTGGAGTTTGTTATTGTGTGGGTAGGAGTTGGTAAAAATGAACAACATCTACGTACCACTCGAGAGACAGTCAAAAACGGACCAAAACGCTTCATTAGGGATCAACATCTAGATTGGCAGACAGTAACAGTAAAATTAATACTAGCACAATACTGAAGAAGTAAACAGTGCCCCCATCAAGGAACCACCAATATAGACAAGCTAACTACAAACAAGTCTAATCAAGAACCACCAAGATCACTCCCAGCAATCCCACCCAACAGAGTGAGGCCCTATTATATAAAATGAGAGCAAACCCCACTTTCTTCCATGTAATCAGATTTATTCAATTTAGTGGGATCATAATCTAGAATTTTAGCTATCGTGATTATTGATAACTAGGATTTTTTGAACTTTTATTTCAATCACAGCAAGGAGATATGATGGATTATATTGTAATATACTATATTTATATGCCAGAAGCACCAAAGTGCTTCATGGTGACATCATCATTGCCCAGGGGACACCCTGTTATAATATAATGTAAGCTGATGAAAACCAAGTAACAATAATTTTGGATGTATGTGCTCTATTGCATCCATATTGCATTTCGTATATTCAGAAGACATTAAATTGAACGAATATGAGTTGCTTGGTTAAAGGATGATTAAAAGTAAAAATTAAGAGAACACCTTGAATACAGAAATATTTGGTCTCATTACATATTTGAGATTACTTTAGAAGACTGAAGCCTATTCCAAAACCATCATGTTTGTTTCAGGTCATTGACTACAATTTTGTCAGAATGTTTATGTTTTTGCAAACAACTGAAAATATGCTTAGAATTGTAGCCTGTTTTTATACATACAACTGTGCACAACAAATAATCTTTGCTCACAACAGGAAAAAGTTTGGGAGGAGGGCTTGGATCCCTAGCTGGAGTCCACATGAATGCTGGCTGCTGACAAATTTTATTTGCATTATTAGAAAGTTTTAAGCAGGGGTATCAAACTCAAGGCTTAGGGCAAGATCCAGCCCGCATGGTGTTTAGATCTGTCCCATGAGGCTGCCCTGGAAACAGTGAAGGCTTGGCCCACAATGCGTCTTGTGCAGAGGGTTACAGGAGGCAGTCACAGCTGGAAAATTGAGCTTGGCAGCTTGGCAGTCGTGGATATTGCCTATCTGGACTTCAGCAAAACCTTTGATACGGTTCCACATAATGAGCTGATAGATAAATTAGTGAAGATTGGACTTAATCCCTGGATAGTTCAGTGGATTCGCAGCTGGCTGAAGCATAGACATCAGAGGGTTGTTGTTAATGGCGAGTATTCTGAGCAGAGACTAGTTAGAAGCGGTGTGCCACAAGGGTCTGTTCTGGGTCCTATTCTTTTTAATATATTTGTGAGTGACATAGGGGAAGGTTTGGTAGGGGAGGTTTGCCTATTTGCTGATGACTCTAAAGTGTGCAATAGGGTTGATATTCCTGGAGGCATCTGTCATATGGCAAATGATTTAGCTTTACTAGATAAATGGTCAAAGCAATGGAAACTGCAGTTTAATGTTTCCAACTGTAAAATAATGCACTTGGGGAAAAGGAATCCTCAATTTGAGTATTTTATTGGCAGTTCTGTGTTAGCAAAAACTTCAGAAAAGAAGGATTTAGGGATAGTGATTTTTGACAGTCTCAAAATGGGTGAACAGTGCTGTCAGGCGGTAGGGAAAGCAAGTAGAATGCTTGGCTGCATAGCTAGAGGTATAACAAGCAGGAAGTGGGAGATTGTGATCCCGCTTTATAGAGCGCTGGTGAGACCACATTTGGAATGCTATGTTCAATTCTGGAGACCTCATCTACAAAAAGATATTGATATAATTGAACGGATCCAAAGATGGGCTACAAAAATGGTGGAAGGTATTAAGCATAAAACTTATCAGGAAAGCATTAATGAACTCAATCTGTATATTCTGGAGGACAGAAGGGAAAGGGGGGACATGATCGAAACATTTAAATATGTTAAAGGGTTAAATAAGTTTCAGGAGGGAAGTGTTTTTAATAGGAAAGTGAACACAAGAACAAGGGGCCACAATCTGAGGTTAGTTGGGGGAAAGATCAGAAGCAACGTGAGAAAATATTAGTTTACTGAGAGTCGTAGATGCTTGGAACAAACTTCCAGCAGACGTGGTTGGTAAATCCACAGTAACTGAATTTAAACACGCCTGGGATAAACATGTCCATCCTAAGATAAAATACAGGAAATAGTATAAGGGCAGACTAGATGGACCATGAGGTCTTTTTCTGCCGTCAATCTTCTATGTTTCTGTTTGTTTCCACTGACAAACAAACACCCCCAACATGAGTTATATGTCAAGCAGGCCATGCCCCACCTGGCCCCCAAAGTCAAACACAACCCTGATGTGGCCCTCAATGAAATCGAGTCTGAAAATTTATTCCTGGTTGTAAGGAATAAATTGTTTGCCACTTAAAACAAAGGAATCCTCAGTTTTGAACAAAAATGACTCAATTTTTATATGATTTATGAGGTTCTTCCATATGATTATGAGATTACAGGTGGCAAGCAGAACTATATGGGAGAGCATGCAAGACTTTTCTATGTTTCAGTTCTAGTAGGCATGCACGTGCTGGCCAGCTGATTTTTGGGCTTGAGAAAGGCCATTTCGTCCTCTGGACATTTCTGGGAAGCTTCCTTGAAGCTCCGGAGCCAAAAAATCATCCAACCAACAAAGTGGAAGTTCAGTTGTCCGTTTGAATATATTTTTTCACCTACCAGCAGTTGTGGGTTCATACCGGTGTGGTCCAGAGAGCCTCACCGGTACGAACCCAGTGATTTTTGGCAATTTTCCCCCCAGCATCTCCATGTAGAAGAAGTCCTCAGCTGTGCTTCAGACAAAAAATAAAGGTCAGCATTAAGATGAGCAGGGAAGAGGACTTCTTCTGACACGTAGACACCAGGGGGAAAATTGCCAAAAATTAGTGGGTTCATACTGGTGCAGTTCTCTGGATCACGCTGGTATAAACCCACCACTGCCTGGTCAGCATGGGAGGGTGGATGCGTGGGGGGGGGGAGGGAAGGAGTGTGGCCGCATGCACGCATGCTAACATACCCACACATCCCCCTTTTGGCAGGCGAACCAAAAAAGGTTCACCATCACCATCTGTTGTGATTCCGTCCGAGGCCCCTCAGGGAATGGCTGATCTTCTGTCGGTTTCCTGCTCAGAGGGGGAGGATGAGGAACAGGAGGTGCAGGCAGACGAGGAGGAGGAATCTCAGGCTGAGGAAGAGGGGGAACAGCCAGAGGCCCCCGAGAGGGAGCTCTCCCCAGCAAGCAGCCTGGATTCCTTAGAGGAAAATGCACAAGCAATAATCGATCTGCGACAGAGAAGAGCAACACAAAGAAGGGACCAATTAGCTAGGTACTTTCAGCACTAAAGAGGCAACAGCTGGGTTTGGGTGTGGTGCTCTCTGGAAAGGCTAAAAGGCAGACCCACCCTTCCTGGCTTGGAGTATTATCTTTGGGAGTCCTGGGACCTGGCTGTGCTCTTTGGCGTCTTGGAATTCTGGTTTGTGACTTTGAATACTGAAACCTTGGGGGGGAAAGGTGGGGGGTCTTATTCTCTACAGTGGTGGATGTGCCAGCAAGAAGGCTGCTGTATTGTCTGGACATCAGGACTCTGCTGTAAAGTCTCCTAGCCTGCCTGTTGGGAAGAACAGGTTTTTCTCTGTGTTTATTTTTCAAGCTATAAAGTACTTTTGCTTTTACCAGCGTGTCTGGCTGTTTTTTCCAGTTGGTGTTGAGGTCTGGGGGCACCCAGACAGAACACCATCACTGTTCTAGGGAGTGCAATGAAGCATCCTCTCAAAAAAAAAGAGAAAAGATATAAATCATAAGTTAACAAGCTTTTTAATAGCCATGGTATAGTAAAATCACATTATAAAACCTCATCTAATCTTGATCTAAATTATGCTATTTAACTAATTTTTTAAGATCTGATTTTGGTTTTTTTGTTCATCTTTTAAGATTTACGGAGAGTCCAGACTTTTCCTAGGCACTTTCTGTCTTCATTTGTGTGTATAATTTCTGATGTTTTGTCTCCTATAGGATCAGTATTGTTACAACAAAAAGATTCCGAAGGAATGTTACCACTTGATTACATAAAATGTCCAGCAACTAAGCAACATCTTTTGAATATTGTAAAGCCAGAAGTGACAGTCGAGGAATTTCATGCTCAAGTACAAAGTAATTTCTATAATCAACGCAAAGAATTATGGATACATTTATTTTGTAAAATGTTGTTAAATCTTTGTTCTGTGTATGACTTATTTAGACCTTTTCCTAGTACCTTTAAAAAACCTGATTGCTCAGATCTATTCCTGATGGCAGATGACTGTTACAAACGTAATATGAACTCTTCTAATCATTGGTTAATAGATCTATATTTTAAAGAACTTGAAACTTTTCAAAAACTCCCAGAATATCTTCAGAAAACTATTGAGGATCTTAAAAATGACCCAGAAGAACAGAAACAAGTTTTTTTCACAATGTTACAGCAAATTATAATTACAATTCAGATGTCTGGTTCATGTTTAACTAACAAACTTCAAAGTTAGTGTGATTTGCCTAAAATACATAAAATGTAATTATTTAGTGGCAATCTTTGCTTGGATAAGTGAAACACATGAGAAGTTGTGTTTTTTCCCAACAAGCGAAAGGTTGAAGACTGGCTTAATTATAAGCCATATTAGAGAACTCTAATATTATCTCATCCACTTTAATGTACACTATCTTTTATGGAATAGTTGAAGACGTTTCTAGTTTTATCCTAAGTATATAGTTCTCAATAATTCCTCACTTCACGAATTGCAGTTTACACTAGCTTTAGAACATGCCAGGATTAAACAACTTGGTGCGATTCTTGCTTTTTGATAACAGCTATGATACAGCTATGAACAAACCAATATCGTACAAATTTTTATTTCCTTGAATGGACTGATAAAATGCCTGAGGCCCAATGTGCTTCATTCACATAACGAAATGTGGTTCATTCACATAACAAACAAATGACATTCTGTTACATTTGTGTGAATTTTGTTACAATGCACAAGTTGGTTCAAACAATTATTCTGCATTAATTCAGTTAATATTCCAAGTTATTGTTATATAATGATGGTTTGATTGATACACTGATGGGTTTTCAGAATATAGGTCTGTAACTTTGAACATTTTAGTGATGATATATATTCCTTTATATTGTTGTCTACACTGAAATAAACAAGTCATTTTAATGTGACAATTTGCATATACTATTTTAGAAAAATAAATGTCCCAAACTCTTTTAAACGTATGTACTTCTTTTTTAAATGTATCGCTTTGACTATCTGCATTGCTGCAACTGGTACTAAGCAGTAATAATTTTGTGTTCAAATGACCCAAGTATATAGAATGAAGTGTCTTTGATTTGAAAAGGGATGGTACAGGAAAGTAATATCACATCACTGCTGCTAAGAGATACCAAAGGGCATGAGGGTTTTTTCCCCAAAAAAGTCTACCTCTCTCCCATCTTTGAAAGGGACAAAGGAGAACTTTCAAAGTTATGAGCCTCACAAAAAGACTGTTCTCACATACTTTTTTTATAATAACTAAAAACCCATCCTGCTTCACCCTTAAATGAAAGCAAAGTCTTGCTGAGCCTTAACACATTCTTCTTATTTCTCCTAACCTATATACAGATCCCAAGGTACAAAAATATTTCACCTTCTGGTCAAGATTACATTATCAGACAAAGCAGTATATCCATGAAAATTTCCTCAGAACTTAATGTGGGATTCAGGTTTTGCAGTGATGCTTATCTGATCCTTTTTTTTCCTTGTAAACCATCTCCAGGCAGTTTATGCAAGAATATATCCAAACTTTTTTTCAGATTTATTTCAAAGCAGGGCATAAAGCTGAGATGAAATTGTGTTGATAATGCTGGTATTGGATGGTCCTCTTTGCTCTCTCAGGGAGTTTCTTTATCATTAGTTATATTTTTCTGGACCAATTGTGGAGACTAAGACTGGGAAATGGAGCATATCAGATGTCAAGAAGACCCTCAGAAGTCTTGATTAAGATCTACGTGGAAACAGCAGTGTGAGTTGTCGTGAACACATTTTGTTAATGCTTGTGTAATGTCTCTTCTCTGGTAATTTAACTGATGATCAGTAGGTTTCTAAGTGCAATTCAAGGTACTGGTTTGTTACCTATAAAACTATATATTATAGGGCAGTAATGGTGAACCTTTTTTTACTCAGGTGCCAAAAGAGCGCGTCTGTGTGCTATTGCACATTTGTGAGTGGCCATTCAATGCCCAGGAAGGGCGAAAACAGCTTCCCCTGCCACCTAGAGGTCCTCTAGAGCCAGAAATGGCCTGTTCCCCAACTTCTGGTGGGCCCAGTAGGCTCATGTTTCATCCTCTCCAGGCTCCAAAGACTTCCCTGAAGCCCAGGAAGGGTAAAAACGCCCTCTCCCATCCCCGGGGACTCTCTGGAAGCCAAAAGACACCCTCCCAGAGCCTCTGTATGAAGCAAAAATCAGCTGGCCGGCAACCTCATGCACATTGGATCTGAGCTAGGGCAATGGCTTGCGTGCCAGCAGATATGGCTCCACGTGCCACCTGTGGCACCCGTGCCATAGGTTCGCCATCACTGGTATAGGTTATGATGGTAAACCTATGGCACGTGTGCCACAGGTGGCACACAGAGACATATCAGCCAGCATGCAAGCCGTTGTCCTAATTTATCTGTAGTGCCAGCTGATTTTCAGATTACGCAAAGGCTCTGGGAAGGCATTTTCAGCCTCCAGAGGGCCTTGGGGGGGTAAGCCATTTTTGCCCTCCCCAGGCTCCAAGAATGCCTCTGGAGCTTACCAGGCCCACCCAAATTCAAGAAACATGTTAACGGGGGGGGGGGGGTCATCCATACATGCACAGGGAGTGGGGCAGCATGGCGGATCACACGTACATGCACAGGGGTGCATTGAATTGTGGGTGTGGGCAGTTGCACGGGCACAGTACCATGCACACACATGCTTTTGTCACCCGAGGGAAAAAAGGTCCACCATCACTGGTGTAGGGCATGCTCCAAGTCCAATGGAACAATGAAACCAGAAGTATGCCTTGTCTGCTGGAGCTCATGCTGTCTAGAATAGTTTTCTCCAACAATTTTGAAATACCCTCCATCCTGCCTGCTTTTCAGTAAGCCTTAGAAACTTGTCTCTTCTCCAGCCATTGGCGGTTGTCAGGCTCTTTTGGATTAGATGTACAGAGATACCTCGTCTTACGAACGCCCCTTCGTACGAACTTTTTGTGATACAAACCCGGGGTTTACGATTTGTTTGCCTTGTCTTAAGAGCCATTTTCATTTTACGAACCTGAGCCCGGGTGCGTGGGCTCTCTTACTGCGTGTGCGCTCTTGTACTGCGTGTGTGCTCTAATTGCTGCAGGGATTTCCCTGCCTTGTGACTGTCACTGCCGGGATTTCCCATTTGATTACAGCCCCCGCCGGGATTCCATGCTCGGAGAAAGCGCTCTCGCAGTCGCTTCGCTGGGACCGCTTTCTCCGAGCGCTTCCGGAACACCCACCCCGCCTCTCCTGCAGCCCCTTCTCTGACAGCCCTGGACGAAAGCATTCCCAGCGAAGGGGCTGCGAGAGGGGTGGGGCAGGTATTCCCTAAGTGCTCGGAGAAAACCCTTTCACAGCTCCTTCACTGGGGGCGCTTTCGCCGAGCCAGCTCCTTCGCAGCCACCCCTCTGCTCCAGCCCCGCCCTCCCAAAGGGTTGGGCTGCCACATCCCAGCGGATTCCATCCCTTTTGCCAGGACAAGAAGATAGTGGCGGGGGCGATTTCCCTTTCACAAGCAGCACCAGCAGTGCCAGGAATGTCACATACACACACACACCCCGCCGCCACCCACTCCTGAACAAGGATCCGAATGTCGGCAGTAATCGGCAAAAGGGGTGAGCTTTGAGCTTGCACGTATTATTCGCTTTTCCATTGATTCCTATGAGAAACATTGTTTCATCTTACAAACTTTTCACCTTATGAACCTCGTCCTGGAACCAATTACCGTATTTTTCGCTCCATAAGACGCAGTTTTTTTCCTCCCAAAGTAGGATGAAAAATCAGCCCCATCTTATGGAGCGAAGATGCAGGCAGGGAGGGGGGGGGGAGGCTGCGAACTCGGAAGCACCATCCCGCCGGCTGGCTGGCTAGCTGCTGCCTGGCCCCCTCCCTCCCGGAGGAGGGTCTCCCTCCGCACCACCAGCGGCGCTCCCCCCGCCAGCCAGCCAGCCAAGCCCCGCGCCCGCCGGAACTGGCTCCTCACTCTCCCCCCACCGCCCGCCACGTTTGCAGGAGATGGGGAGGGTCGGGCGGCCCGCCAAGGCCAGGAGGGACGCGGCTGCCCCCCCCTTCCCTCTCTCCGCCCGCCGCTGCGCCTCCTTGATGCCGAGAGGAAATGCCGGCAAAGGCTTTTCTCAGCGGAGGCCGGCGAAGGCGATATTCAATGTCGGGGGCGCATGGGCGGTTGCGCGCGCTCCCTATCTCCCTGCTAGCCCACTCGGAATATTCAAAATAAGAAAAGCCTTTGCCAGTGAAGGTTTTTCTTATTTTGAATATTCCGAGTGGGCTAGCAGGGAGATAGGGAGCGCGTGCAACCGCCTGTGCGCCCCCGACATTGAATATCACCTTTGCCGCCGGCCCCGCCTCTCCTACAACTCCCTTGCTGAGAGCCCGGGACGAAAGTGCTCTCGGCAAAGGTGAGGCAGGCAGGACGTGCGCGCGTCACCGCTGAGAAGAACGGAGAGAGAACGAGAGTGAGTGAGAGCAACAGACAGCAAGATAGTGAGAAAGAGAGAGTGAGAGAAAGGGGGGGAGAGAGAGAAAGAGAGGGGGAGAGAGAGAAAGAGAGGGAGAGGGAGAAAGAGTGGGAGAGGGGGGAGAGATAGCAAGAGAGGGAGGGAGAGAGAGGGAAAGGGGGGAGAGAAAGAGAGGGAGAGAAAGGGGGGGAGAGAGAAAGAGGGAGAGGGAGAAAGAGTGGGAGAGGGGGGAGAGATAGCAAGAGAGGGAGAGAAAGAGAGAGGGAGAGGGGGGAGAGATAGCAAGAGAGGGAGAGAGAGAAAGAGAGAGGGAAAGGGGGAGAGAGGGGGAAGAGAAAGGGAGGGAGAGAGAGGAGATAAAGGAAGAGGAGAGAGAGAAAGGAAGAGAAAGAAAGAAAGAGGGATAGAAAGAGAGAGAATGAGAGATGCTCAGTGAGCCTTTCTTTGAAGTTGCCTTTCTTTCTTTCTTTTTCTCTCTTGCTCTCTTGCTCTTTCATTCTTTTTTCTTTCTCTTGCTTTCTTTCTTTCTCTTGCTTTCTCTCCTTCCTTCCTTCCCTCCTTCCATCTCTTTCATTCCCCCTCTCTATTTTTATTTCTCTTTCATTTTCTTTCTTTCTCTCTTTCTTGCTTTCTTTCTTGCTCTTTTTCTTTCTCTCTTTTACCTTCCCTTCCTCTATTTCTTCTCTTCTTTCTCCTTCCTACCTTCTTCCCTCCCTCCCTACCTTCAGTCCTTACTCTCCCCTTTCATAAGTTTTCTTGCTTCCTTCCTCTGTTCCTGTTCCTTCCCCCTTTCTTTCTTTCTTTCTTTTTCTTTCTTTCCTTCCTTCCTTTCCTCCCTCCATTTCTTGCTTTCCTTTTCCTTCCTCCCTTCTTTCCTCCCTCACTCCCTTCTTTCACTCCTTCCTCTCTTCCTCTCCCCTTTTTGGCTCAAAATATTTTTTTTCTATTTTCCTCCTCTAAAATCTAGGTGCGTCTTATCAGCAGGTGCGTCTTATAGAGCGAAAAATACGGTAAGTTCATAAGACGAGGTATTACTGTATTATGAGGCAGAGGGTTTTTATTCTTTCCTCTGAGCAACTCATTTTCTGATATTGGCCTTTTTGGATTAGTAGATAAATTTGCCTTTTCTCCCTTGCACCTGTACAGAAATGGGGCAGTGATACTTCTCTGTATTAGGCAGAAATCCTCCATTGTGATGTGGGGCGAAGGAAGCAAGAAAATTGAGCCGTTTTATTGTTATTTGCAAAATCTATCATTCTCCTCAATTTGGATTCCAGTGTTAGGGTAGGGCATAGAAAAGTAACCTTGATAACCATTTTGCAGGTTCACGTGAATTATTCTTCAACTTGCAGCTCAGAAAGAACAAGACAGAAAACAGATACAAGAACTTTGCCTGATTTTTGCCTTTTTTTGCTGAGTAAGTCAGTCAGGTGAAGTTGGGTGATGATCAATACCTTCCTATGCAGAGTTTATTTATTTATTTATTTATTTATTCAATTTTTATGCCGCCCTTCTCCTTAGACTCAGGGCGGCTTACAACATGTTAGCAATAGCACTTTTGAACAGAGCCAGCCTGAAGCCTCAAACACTACTCCAAAGTGGCCTTCACAGACTAGCTGCTAAAATATAAGTGCACATTGTGTATTAATATTGTAATCAGGAATATTACAAAAGAATCACAGATGGTATAATTTACAATCACATAGAATTTAAATATATAGCAAATAAATAGTAGAAAATGAATTATCCCAGTTCAAAAAAGGCTTATGAAGGTTTATTAATACTGCCCAACTGAACCTCCCATTCGAGTTACAGCGCTAGTTTCTCAATAGTTAAAGAGTTAATCATATTCTAAACTGAGTTTGGTTGAAAGTAGGATCCCCCCCCCCTTAATGGCTATTCATTATTCTGCCTATGTGCATTAATTAGCATTTGTTCCTTTATAGCAATTTGCATGCTCTGCTTATTATAAAATTAACTTTACAAACTCTTTTATGATATTTTTTATTAAAGTTTAAAAATACAGAGAAAAAAAGCTAAGAAAAATATAACATGTATAAAGAAAAAGGTGCATAGAAAAATAAAATATATATAAAGAAATGACTTCCCTTTTTACTAAGAACAAGTACAAGCAAATCAGTAAATTGTCACTTTCTCTAACATCTCAACAAGGATCTCTTCTTCTCATATCATCTCTTATCTATAAACAAGTTATAAAACCTCTTTCTAGAACAGGCTATGTCATGCTTTCTAAAATTATACTAAATAGATGTAAATGATATAAAAATAACCATGAGGACTGCCTCATCTGTTATTAATTTTTATAATATTAATTAATATTTTGCACCCTCTGCAAAATTGTAAATCATCCCGTTATGTGAAATAACTCGATGTGTTACATCTTCTTTCCTCAAAATCAAGTTAAACTTTCTCTCAGGGTTGAAAGATTATAATTATTTTCTACTTTTTCACTTGCTCAAAATATTCTAGAACATAGGCTAAAAACTTTATTAGATATGTACATTAAGGAAGTTATGTCTTTCGCTTTTGCCTATAGTTAAAATTGAATAGCCAATTAAAAATAGATGTGGACATGCCAAGAGGCCCAATCAGGCTTGGAATAGTTCCTTCAGCGTTCTGATAAATTTATTTATCAAATTTACTCCTTCACCATTTCTTGTAAAGTCTATTGTTAAGCTTTTCTTCTTTTTAATTGGCTATTCAAGCTAGAACATTAAAATTGATCATATAGTTGTGGCTAGCCATTTACATATGCAATCTGTACAATGACTGGATTTTTAGTCCCTCTTCTCATAAAATTACAACATTATCTCTGGGTATTATGCAAAGACACAGCTCTCCAAAAAAGCTGTAATACTGGGAAAGGTAGAAAGAGAAGGTGACCAACAGTAAGGTTGATGGACTTAGTTACAATATTGATGAGTATACCCTTGGGAGACTTAGAAGAACAGGTTAGAGATTGATTGCCCACATAAAATCTGTTTATGTGGAAAACCTTTTAATGAAGTGCTAAATGGCTCTGAAGGTGTGGAAACAGCATTATGGTGGAGACTGTTGAGCAGACTGGCCCTAGCTGACAAAATCACTTCAGAAAAAGACAAGATTGTGAGATCAAACAGATGTATTCTGGATAGTTGCTGCTTACAAAAAGACTGCAGACTGAGTTTTTAGTGGCTAAAGGGTGAGAGGGTGTCTTGGAGTTGAGAGATTCAAATTAAGTTCAGAGTTATAATGTAGCCTATATGGATATATAGACATGAAACTTGGTCACACCTAATTTCATAATCACTTGTGGTATTACCTATCACAGTTTTTAATTATTAAGAACTTTTCAAATACAGTGGTACCTCTACTTAAGAACTTAATTCGTTCCATGACCAGGTTCTTAAGTAGAAACATGCTTAAGTAGAAGCAATTGTTCCCATAGAAATCAATGTAAAAGCAAATAATGCGTGCAAACCCATTAGGAAAGAAAAGCTCAGAATTTGGGTGAGAAGAGGAGGATGACAGTCGCTGCCGAAGGAAGAAGGTGAGGTAAGAAAAAAATATCCAAAGCTTTAAGGCTTAAAAAAAAAAAAGAGGGACTCTGAGGCGGCGAAGAGGAGCACGTGCCTCCAATATACCTGGCGTGAGGCTGCCTCCCATACACCGGCTGCTGCTGCTGCTACCTGCTGCCTCTTCTTTCCCGTGCTGAAGGGCTCCCCACTCACTCGCTCTCTTTGTAGCCGGTGCCTTTTCTTCGCTGTGGTGACTCTTTGGCTGCCCAGAGTGAAGGTAGCGTTTCTTTTCTCTGGGCGCTGACAGGTTTATTCCCTGTCCAAGCGCCCGGAGAAAGGAAAATGCTTCGTTCGCTCTGGATTGCCAAAGCCTCCTTAAGTGCCCCCAAAAGGCTCCTCTGGCAGCCCAGATGGCCAGGATTAATGGCAGGAAACTGGTTGGGCCTTCGTGCCGCTCTCAAATTTTCTGGGAATTTTTTCCGGGCTCGGGTTCTTAAGTAGAGGTACCACTGTAGTAAATGTTATGATATTCACTGGATGAATTTCCTTCAATCCTTAAGGAAGACAAGTGGAAAATAGGAGTAAAGGTGTTCTCAAGCAGCAAGATACAAGACATTTACTAGGTTGAAATAGGAAGCTTAAATTGCTTGGTAAAAGGCTTGGGTGCACAGAAGTGAAAATTAGGAAAACTTTATTTAGGTAGGTTATCTCTATTCACACATTTCTTCATTTACATAAAAGGGAGTTTTAGATTTAAAATGTATGGGAGACTGTGAAGCTGACTGCTTTATCCTTCCTTAACCAGGAGGGAAGATTTAGGAGGCAGTCTTCTAATTGTTTTCAGGCTAAAATTATCTAAGACGTAAGTCCCCAACCCCTGGCCACAGCTCACAATTGGGCCATGGCTTCTTTGCAACTGGGTTGCATGAATGGTGGGCTGACACACATGCATGTGCACAGCTCAACTCTAGCAAGTGGCAGGCCTGCACAGCTCAACTTACGCGAGTCAAGTTATGCGTACGTGCACACCAGGCCATTGCTCACATGACCCGGTTCCCCTTTCCCCTCCCCCCCGCAAAGACATCAAGCCGCAAAGGTTAGGGACTGCTGATCTAAGGTTAAGATGTTGCTAAACATCAGGAATTGAAAATAACACTCATAACACTGATTCCTGGCATTTCTGTGCCGAAAATGAATGGACAGACAAAAAGATACGCACACTTATGTTAATGTAGTTCACATGGAACAGTCGAACTCATATTTAATCACATAAATAAGTATTTTGTGCAGCAAATGTATGCCCACAAGGTAATAGATAATAATAAATGATGACATCACAGGGGAAAACCTTTCACAAACTTTGCAACAAGTTTTTAAATTAGTGTAACATTCTAGAGTTATTTTGTATTCCCCAATATTCACATCATTAAAAGTTTTTGTTTCCATGAATTAAATATTGCCCATCAATAATAAGCAACCAGAAAATTCCTTTTTACATTTGAATATCAAAACTATCTGGTTACTCAAGAAACATGTTCAGGATTAGCTTTCCCTGTAGTTTGGTATTCTATCAAGCAGACTGTATATTTAGTCAAGATCTATTTACAGATCACCTAACCAACAAATACACAATCCAAAATCAGTTTTCATGAGAATAGATGAAAAGGAATATACAGTATGTCCCCTTTTGCCACATTTTAATGCAAATATATTGGTTAATATCTTTCCATTGCAGTAGTGAAATAAAATCTGGGAAATAATTCCCAATTCAAGATAATTATTCTAAGTGAAAACCATAGAAACTTGTTTTGCCCCTGAGATCACAAATAATTTTCTTTACATCCTCTTGACAGTTTTCTATAAAAAAATATGTGATCAGCTTTGTTTTTTTTAAAGTATACTGGCTCAAATCAAGATTCTGATATGTAATTAAGTATATATATCCAAAGCTATTTGTTATGTAATAACCATAGCTTAAACTTCCATATTATCAATAATATAGAAAATCGTTTGCATATAATAGGCCACTTAACCTTCTGGAGAAAAGACTAATTAATTAAAGAAAAAATAAAATCTGCCTGCAATGAGTTTCCATTGACTCCTATAAAAATTTAGGGTAATGTAAATCTAAAGTATTACTAAGGTGCACAGAAGATATTCATAACCTGTCATCGGAAGCGATGTGTTTAAAACTGATTTTGATTACAAAATATATGCAAGTTGTTCATGAAGCTAACAATTACAAATCAAGAGTAAAATTTTTATAAAAATTAGATATGGCATCAGTTATAAATCTGGCAGTAATTTTAGATATAGGAATTTTTTTTCAAAACCTGGCGGTGGAATGATAAAAGTATCAAGAAATTACTTAAATCTTTAGAGATCCATTAAGACATTTGCGTGTTATATGTAACTCATTTACTTCCAGCAAGCTCTGGTTAACTTATAATATCTGGTTATTTGCAGCAGCGATGGAAAAAATAAATGAATTTACTTTACTCTCCATGTCTGCTAATATGTATAAAATGGAACTTTAAAGTGAACATCTTTTTTGGGTTAAAAAGATCGGTTATTTGGTTTCTTAATATTAATTAGCATGAATTAAATTACATTTTACATATCTTTATTCCTTTTTATGTGTCTGTCATGTACCATTCCACATTCATGCTATTGACGGCTTTTCTTATCTACAAAGCTGGAGCGTAAGGTAAATTTCAAACTTTCTTTGTAGTTCTGTACAACGGAAATAATATTTTCTCAGCTAAATCTCTCTGTACAGTATTTACACATTTCTCATTAAGATTACCAATTTTTTAAAAAAATCACTACCCAAAAGAAAATAAGCAAAAACTTAGAAAGAGAAGAAATTCTCCTCCGATGATGTGACGCCTTGTTCAGATTCCAGCACATGGAATTGACTAACTAAGGTTGTTTTTCTTCCTCTTACTAGGGCTGTGAGAAAGGTCTTGTTTCAGTTCTTGATATTGCACCTGTTTAAACACAGAATTCAGACATCAAAGTTGTTTTTTTAAATACAACTACACTACGGACTAGAAATATTGTCCAGACAAATTTTAACATGGGCACTGTTCCTAAAATGCAAACCATGGTAAATTACCAGGTAAAGGGGAAGGAAGAAAACAAAAATAACAAATAACACAACGAGTATTTTGGGAAAGAGGCCATGGCAGTAAACATTTCAGTACAGCCTTCTCCTACCCTGCTTTCCATAAGGAATAACTTTTAAAAAGCCAAATGACTTTAAAACAAAGCCAGAAATTTTGTAAAATAACGTTTTTAAAGTTAGGAGAATGTAGAGCTCTATTTCAAAGGTAGCTACAATTATAACTGTACAATCAAGCGACAAACAGGCCCTCGTCAGTAAAAATATTCTTAGTGAAGCATTCTTCAAGGAATGTAAATGCCTCCATCAAATGAGGACCTTTTAAAGTACTAAGGATTGCCATCACAGCATCCTAGCGGGACCTGCTTCATATTTCAGTGTACGGAGTTAAATGATTTGATCTTCTACTGTGGTGTTTTCTGCTTTCATCAACTTATATCCCTGAAGCTGTTGCTTCAAAGCACGCAAGCACTGATGTAATATAATTACATCATACACTTGTTGGCTATTAACTCACAATTTAACTAGAAAATTAACTATAAAAAAATAATATATCTTCAAGTTTAACATCAAGATATATACAGACCATTTCCACATCTGAAGGGACTCTGGAAAGAAAATCAAGTAGTTCGTTGTTATCAATCGCATATGGACTTCGGAGTTTCTTTGTAAATTTGTTGATGCCTGAACAAAGCAACAGTTCACATGGATCAATACTGATATTTTAATGTCAATGTAAAATTAATTGCATAGGCATGCTGGATTAGCTGTACATACATTCTTGATTAGTGCTTCATACCTTTTTCCTTGGAAACAGGAACTCCTGGTTTTAACGTAATCTTTATCAGCAAGAAAATAATTTTACTTGGCAGAAAGCCATAGATGAGTAACGCCAAATTGGGCTTTTGAATGCCATAATGATAACCGTTTATGCAGACTCAATATATTCAAAAGCATGAATGCCAATATACCAATATGCCCATATATTTTTAATATTGGCTCAACATTTGTATTTATAAAAAGTGCATATTAAGAAAATGGGTATGAAGAAGAAGAAGAGTAGCAATTTTATTCAATTTTATTGGTATTCCATCTGATACATTCAGAGCATCACTATGAATTTAGAAAAAGCAGATACTTTCAATCCACTGTCAGATATTCACTAAAGATAATATATCTGATACATTTAAAGCAATTTTTTCTATGTTCTACAGAGAGTTCTGGAGGGGAAAGTCTCTACTTACCCCAGACAAGGACAATGTATCTCAGTGGAATGAAATACAGGATGACTGTGAACACACAGAGAGCAACAATGGCCAGCCAGCTTAAGAATGGAATAGTCCAGTTGAATATACTGAATGAAAAATTAATAGATCAGAAATACAATAGCTCACAGAAAAAATAATTAAAAAACCCAAAGCAACCACGGGTAGAATATAGATCTTTAAATGAAATAAGATTAATTTTCAATGAAAGAACCAACATATTTATGAATACACATGAGTGTAGAAAATGGCATGTGTTGGTGCTTTGGACCCAATCCCTAAAAAGCCATTTTGGAGTTACAATTTGCTCTACACTCCATGAAAGCACTTATTTAGGCTTTGTAAAAATTATACTTCATACAATTTTTTTCTAATTTTTTTCTCCAAATTTCTTCTAAAATATTGTGCCTCTTGGCTTTGCTTGGCTAAGCTTGAAAGGGAAGTACAAAATCATTTCCATAGTATTGCCTGGTTGATTAATCTGGAAATGTTAGTGTAACGTGGGTTCTTTTAATTAAATAATGTCATCTATTGAGATCCCGAGTATGTATCTTCTCTGTCATAATGCCAAGCCCTCTAGAATGAGTGTCTCCTCTAAGCTGCATGGATCTTACTCTATGATATGTCAAAGAAGCTGGTAGACCCAGCTTTTCCCCCAGCCTTTAGGACAGTGAATGAAGATCCCTTAGATTCTTTTTTTCTATTCCAACTCCAATTTTTATCATCTTTATTCCTTATTTTGGTTTCTGAATATATTCTGTTTTAATTATATTCTGAGTCTGTTTGTATTTGTGGGTATCTCACAGTCTTTGGGAATCAGGTGACATCCAAATTGCATAATAAATAAAAGAATAAAACATTTTAAAACATGAAGGATAAGCAATTCTCTCTAAGATTATCTCTTAATAAAAGAAGGAATTTTATCTCTCTACTATGATGTAGATTTATGTCATCTTCTCTTTCTGTTCAACATTAAATATCATATTCTTTTAGAATCCTGGTCCAAATGATAGAACTTTAATGAAAAAGTAAGGATGATGTGATTTTTATACTAATATTTTTGTCCTTTGTCCAGAACATTTTGTAATTGGAATGGGAATGCACATACAGTATATGAATATAATCTGAGAACAGCTAAGCAACCATTTGTCAATACTTACTTCTTAATCCTTTCTCCAAGAGAAGCCACCTCATCAAGGATGTTCTGAACACTTATGCACACTTCCTGAATGGCATACAGTTTATTCATAAATCCTTTCTTTTCACTGTCCTGAGGATTATAAGAAGATCAATCAACAATTATTGGTAAATTGATTATAGTTTTCCCCAGTAAAACATTAAATAGTGTATTTAAAAATGTACACATTAAGAAATATTTTATAGTACTATAGAGGAGAACTATAGTACTCTTCAAGTACAAATGAATACATACATTTAAGCCTAAAAAACAGGTGATGCTGTTCTATCAAATCTAATTATAATAGCAGGTCTTTAATGTGACTATTAAAACAGTGGCTTCATTTTTCAAGTTTGTATATTTGGACAAGACTATCAGGGAGATTAGTAGCTACTGCCAGATGAAAGAGGGCACAAGAGGGTCGTGAGAATGCAAAGGAGGCCTGGGGAATGTCTGTGAGAGAGATCACCAACTATCAGGAAAGGTGCATAAGGGGGCACAGCAAGACTTAGGGAGGATGAGAAAGAATGCAAGAGAGACATGGCAAAAGGTGAGGAGGCTAACAAGTGACCAGTGTGGGTGACATGCAGGAGGGCTGGGAATGGGTATGCAGGTAAGGGAGACTTACTTGTGACTTTCTATTTTATTTATTTATTTTATTTATTTATTTTGTCCAATACACAATGAGGGTTTTAGTGGGTATATATCTATACACACATAGTAAAATACATGATGAAGGTTATAGAGGAGATACTCATAGTAAAATATATCTATGAAAGAATAGAAAAGAAGATATATAGAACATATCAATGAAAGAATAGAAGAAGAGATATAGGAATAGAAGAAAGGTATAGGAGATATAGGAGAGCAATAGGACGGGACGGAAGGCACTCTAGTGCACTTGTACTCATCCCTTACTGACCTCTTAGGAATCTGGATAGGTCAACTGTAGATAATCTAAGGGTAAAGTGTTGGGGGTTTGGGGATGACACTATGGAGTCCGGTAATAAGTTCCATGCTTCGACAACTCGGTTACAGAAGTCATATTTTTTACAGTCAAGTTTGCAGCGGTTCTCCGCCAGTTTCCCCATTAGCTTTCTGAGGAAGCCAGCAGGGAGGGTTACAAATAGCAATCACATGAACACAGAGTGCTGCAACCAGTCATAAATGCATGCCAGTGGGACAGCTTGAATTTTGAGGAAAGGTTGTAACCACCATTTGTTCAGGACCATCATAACTTTGAACAGTAGATGAATAAATGGTTGTAAGTTGAGGACTATCTGTATTGTTCTTTAAGAAAGTACCAGTTTAACAAAAGTATACTTAATAAATCCTAAAATATGGCTAACATACATATGAAAACTATTTAAACAATTGCTAAGATACTATCAGTGTTTATTTCAGAGGAGGAAATATCATTCATAGATGCTACCTATGATTTGATATTAAAAATAGGATTGTTCAAGCTATCATGAGCTGCAAACATCTGGACAACTCCAAATTGTATGTATTTTTCATAGCCTAGGTACACAGTTGTAGTCCTAGGCAGGGGTGGGTTTCAACTTGCTGCTGGTTCGCTTCCTCCCATACCATGTGGCTGCTGTTCTGTTTAGTGACATCATCATGACATCACTAGTGAGTTGCTACCGGTTCAGGCGAACCAGTCCAAACTGGGAGGAATCCGCCCCGGCTGCATTCTATTTGGACTAGCTGTATTGCCACAACAGTATTCTTTTCAGTAAATAAGGATGGCAATGAAACTATCATTCTCCCCTGCACTGTTCGGAGAGTCCAATGTGGGTTGTTCTTCAGCCTCATTGGCAGGGACTGAGTTAAAAATTAACATAATTATGTCCCGCCCCCCTCTACCTCCTCAGGTTCAGTCTTAAAAACTCAGTCATAGTGTAGGGACTATGAGTTTTCTTCTCACAGTATGTGAGATTTATAGGATGTTTACTAACAATAATTTTTTCTCCTTTTTTTTCCCTTTCTCTATAGGAGGAAGACCTGGATCTCGAGAACCACTGCCCTCCGGGGTATTGTTCTCCGTCTCTTCAATCCCTGAGAGGCCACTGCTCTCCGGAGTATTGCCTTGCTGAAAGGGATCGCTGGATTGGGGTCCCTGACGCCCGCGATCAGACCCCCCCACCCACCACTCTTCCAGCGCAACGAGTCTCCGAGTATCGGTTCTTACCGATCAGAGGAGCAATCAGTACACAGAATTTCCCCATGGGGGGAAATCAGCTGTAAGGCGATCCCAGCAGCTCCCAGACAGCGTTCCTGCCGATCGGCAATGGAAAAAGAAAAAAAGATCAGCTGTTCGGAGGCCCTTTGCAGCCACCTTGTTCCCGATCGCTCAGAGGAGCAGAGATCGAAGGAATTGAAGGGGGGGGGTGCAGAAGGTGATTGCCGAGCTGCCCGAAGTTGCGCCCGCCATTTTGGCGCAGGGCCAAAGCCTCTGAGTCCCCCTCCGGCCGTTTGAGAAGCAGAGCTTTTCCCGCCTGATGTCACGGCCGCCATCTTGTTTGCTAAGGGGTCAGAGTGACTAGGCTCTTTTCAGCCTATCCCAGGGCCGCCATCTTGCTTCAGGGCGTTGCCAGGACAACGAAGCTATTATGGGCTTCTACCTAGTATCCAGCCAATCACGAGCAGGAAAAACAGATGACATGTTATTTAGGGGACACCAGCTTCCCTAGTCCACCATTTTACTTGCTTTTAAGCAGTAACCTCGTGTTTTTGGCTCGGTGTTGTTACAAACATGTCTCAATCCAGTCCCAGCGCTCCTGTGCCCTCCTCCTCCAAGAATAAAAGTAAGGACAAGGGGCCCAGCTCAAAATCTAAGGGGAAAAGCTCTCAGTCCTCCAATGCACTAAAGAAGGCTGAGAAGAAAATAAAGGCCCTCGAGGCCCAGCTGGACAAAGCAAAACCAAGACAAGGGCCTAGCCCCTCAGCCATGGTTATTCCACCCGTTTATCAAAGCCCGCTGGGTCCTCCTCCCCTGTCATCGGCCACCTTCGAGGGGCCTCCCTTTCAAAGCGCTGGGGGTCTTTCACCAGACCGCCCATTAAGTGCCCCCCCACCATCTGAGGGATTTCAGAGATCAGAATGGAGCAGGCCTGCCTCTCAACCTCCAGCAGCTACAGCCACATTCACGCCCACAGCAGCAGGGCTCAGGGGCTCTACAGATAACTGGCAAGCCATGTCTCCCTCGGTACAAGACATGATTGCTTCAGCTTATGCACAGGGCATAGCAATTGGGGCCCAACAACAACATCAATCCCCACTGCCACCTTGCCCCAGCAGGCAGGATATCTGGTCAGCTCCTGCACCTGCACCTTCCCTGCATGACTCTTTTCAGGAGGAGCAAGAGTTCAGAGAGGCCTTTTCAGACCCAGAGAATGAGCTGTCGGGGGATGAAGCCACCTTACCAGAACAGCCTGTATTAGCAGGCTTATTCAAGGCACCCCTTTTCAGGGTTCTCCTAAACAAGGCCAGAACCACACTAACTTTGACCAGTGCCCAAAAGACGGCTGACCAGGATGTGGGCACATTACCCGCTTCCAGACTCATTAATGAGCCTCAAAGGGACTCAGAAACTATCCCTGCAGTGCCCATATTTGCAGAAAACATAAAGAGGCCCTGGCAGCAACCAGCAGCAGCTCTGGGTCCCTCAGCTCTGGACAAGAAGCTTTACTCCTTCGATCCAGAAATAGAGGATTTGCTCCAATACCTGGCTGTGGATACCCCGGTTACCTCGCTAATTTCCAATGCCCTGGTTCCATCGGAGATGGCGGATGGTTTGCGGCCCGATGATAGGAAGGCCGAGAACCTGATCCGGAGAATGCACCAGCTATGTGCCTGGTCCTTGAGAGCTGCTATGGCAGCCTCCTTCTTCAACCGGGCCTCAATCCTTTGGCTTCGAGACATCCTCCCCAGGTTGGGCCCGGAGGACGCTCGCCTTCGCCAAGACATTAATAAATTGATCGCCTCCACGGAGTTCTCCGCCGATGCCACCTTGGCTGCTTCTAGGTTTTCATCCAGGGCGATGGCTACCAACCTTTCCACTCGACGCCTAATATGGCTCCGCTCTTGGCAAGCGGACGCCAAATCGAAATGGCGTCTTGCAACCGCGCCCTACCAAGGGACCACACTTTTTGGAGAATCACTAGATAAAGTCTTGATCGAGGATAAAGACAAGAAAAAGGTGCTGCCAAGGTCGGCGAGGAGGCAAGACAGGCGGGCGGCCCCATACTACAGAAGGCAGCCCTTTCGAGCGGACACGGCCGCGCCTGCGGCCTCAAACACCAGGCCATATGGACAGAGCTCCTACACGCAGCCATCCTTCAGGTCCGACAGAACAGGTTATGGAGACAGGAACCGACAGTTCCAACAGCCCCGCAGATCCTTTCGGGGCGGGAACAGAGGAGGGTACCGAAAACAAAAATGACTTACCCATCCAGGTACCCATCGGTGGACGCCTGCAGTCCTTCTCAGGCTCTTGGGCGGCTATTTCCACCGACATTTGGGCGCTAGATACCGTGAAGAATGGTCTGCGCATCAACTTCCTACAGACTCCTCCGGACAGATTCCTACAATGCCCGTCGCTATCTCAACCAAGATGTTCCCTGATTGCCAGGGAAGTACAACACCTGTTGGACATTGGGGCAATAGAACCGGTGCCAGTACATCAACAAAGACAGGGGTTCTACTCTATCGTGTTCTTGGTCCCCAAGACGTCCGGCGGCTACCGCCTGATTCTCAACCTCAAGCAGCTGAACATCTATGTTCGCTACCAACGTTTCAAGATGCATTCCTTACAGTCAATCCTGGCATCCATCCGACACCACGACTGGATGACCTCCATCGACCTCAAAGAGGCGTACCTGCACGTACCAGTTCATCCACATCATCGACGTTTCCTCCGCTTTTGTATACAGGACCATCATTTCCAGTACAGGGCAATGCCCTTCGGACTTTCATCGGCCCCCAGAGCTTTCACCAAGCTTCTGGATGTACTGACAGCCGACCTGAGAACCAGATCCATTCGTCTCATGGCCTATCTGGACGACGTAATCATCTTGTCCAGCAGCCCTCAACAGGCCAGACTAGATCTACAACGGACAATACGTTCTCTAGAGACCTGTGGTTTCACGATCAACTATGTGAAAAGCCACCTGAATCCAACCAAACAGCTCTTACATTTGGGAACTCTGATAGACTCTGCAGCCGGAATCGTTTACCTGTCATCAGAGAGGCAGCAGAGGGTGAGGACGCTGATAGCTTCTATTCAGCACCGCACCAGGGTCCCCTTGGCCCTTCTATCCCAGCTGCTAGGAGTCTTCATCTCCTGCATCAGCATCGTCCCATGGGCGCGGCTGCATGCCCGCCCGCTTCAATGGCTCCTCCTCCCCTTCCAAAGAGCACGCATGAGCCACTCCAAACACCAGGTAC
Source organism: Erythrolamprus reginae (assembly GCF_031021105.1). Lineage (NCBI taxonomy): Eukaryota > Metazoa > Chordata > Lepidosauria > Squamata > Dipsadidae > Erythrolamprus > Erythrolamprus reginae. Next base: position 304,661,794 of record NC_091951.1, on the reverse strand, counting down.
GTCTCACGTTACCCGTCCGTCACTCTCTGCCCTGGTGGACGTCCCAAGCGCTGACCAGAGGCTCTCCCTTCCTACACCATCGGGAGGTGACGATCACTACAGATGCGAGCCTCTCCGGCTGGGGAGCACATTGCGGCTCCAGAGTGGCCCAGGGTCTCTGGACAGCAGACGACCTGAGGGACCCCAATATCAACTTACTAGAACTAAGGGCAGTCTTCAAGGCACTCCACTCCTTCAAAGACCGGGTAGAGGGACAGCATGTCCTCGTCATGACGGACAACGTAGCAACAAGGGCCCATATAAATCATCAGGGAGGTACGAGGTCGGGCCGTTTGATGGAGGAGGCTCACTCCCTGATGTCTTGGGCAGAAACACACCTGGTCTCGATCCAAGCAGAACACATCTCAGGATCAGACAACACCCAGGCGGATTGGTTGAGCCGCACAACCATCGACCCGGGGGAATGGTCATTGAACCCGGAGGTTTTCCAGGACATTATACACCGTTATGGGGAACCGGTAGTGGACCTGTTCGCGACCCACCTCAACAACCAGGTGGTCCGATTCTACTCCCGGTTCCCGTGCCCGGGAGCCGACCATATCAATGCGCTCCTCTCCCCATGGCCAAGGGGTCTACTCTACGCCTTCCCTCCGACTTGCCTTCTACCCAGGGTAGTCTCCAAGATACTCTCGGAGCAGGCGGAGGTGATTCTCGTCGCCCCCTTTTGGCCCAGACGACCATGGTTCGCGGACTTGATGGACCTCTCAACCTCCCCGCCATGGAGGATCCCATACCACAGACTCTCCCTCACCCAGGGGTCGTTGGTGCACCCAGAGCCTCAGTGGTGGAGGCTTGCCGTGTGGAGATTGAGGGGGACCGCTTGAGGGCGGAATCCCTGTCGGAAAAGGTCATCCATACTATCCAATCGGCTCGACGCCCGTCAACGACTCGCATTTACCAAGCGACATGGACAGCGTTTTGTAGATTCTGCAGAGCTCGAGAGATCCCCCCTCGCTCAGCCTCCATCTTACATCTATTAGACTTCCTACAGAAGGGGCTGGACGAAGGGCTGACCCCAAACACCCTTCGCAGGCAGGTGGCAGCTATCGCCACGGTCTTAAGACCAGACCCCCTTCGACCGATTTCCCATCATCCATGGGTTAAAGACTTTCTCCGAGGAGCCTCGAATCTTTCTCCTCCAGTTATCCATCACTTCCCATCCTGGGATTTGACTTTGGTCTTACAGGCCCTTACAGGACCTCCTTTTGAACCACTGAGAGAAATCACGCTTCGCCTTCTATCAATCAAAGTAGCGTTCTTAGTGGCCATCACATCTGCTCGCAGGGTGTCGGAACTCGCGGCATTGTCAGTCCGGCCGGACCTTTGCGTGTTCCACCCAGATCGGGTTACTCTTCGGTTAGATCCCAGCTTTCTGCCGAAGGTCAACACAAGATTTCATAGATCCCAGGACATAATATTACCGGACTTCTGTACCCACGGCTCACACCCGTCAGTCTTACGCTGGCACAAAGTGGACGTCCGTAGAGCTCTAAAGATTTACATTCGACGGACCAGCTCTTTCAGGAAATCAGAAGCATTATTCGTTTCCTTCTTCCCAGGATCCATGGGCAACAAGGTGTCCTCTAAAACTATCAGCCGATGGATCCGGTCCTGCATTATGGAGGCATACAGGACACGTGGGACACCTTTGCCAAGGACAATCACGGCTCACTCTACCAGAAGTGCAGCCACCACTGCCGCCTGGAACACACAGGCGTCAATCGATGACATCTGTCGGGCCGCAACCTGGGCGGCCCCCACGACTTTCATCAGACACTACCGTATAGACTCATTCGCTTCATCGGAAGCGGCATTCGGTCGCAGAGTGCTGCAACGGGTTTGTGTTCAGACACCCCTGGTCCAGCCTATCCCGCCCTAGTTGGTTTGCTTGGGTATATCCCACATTGGACTCTCCGAACAGTGCAGGGGAGAAGGACCGTTGAACTTACCTGAACGGTCTTCTCGCTGCACTGTGAGGAGAGTCCAAACCCTCCCGGCTTCTTGGCCCAGGGGTTCAGTTCGTTACCAGTTTAACTTCTTAGTTAATAAAATTGGTTTGTTTACACTATTCCTTCGTTTTTCTTGACTGAACCTGAGGAGGTAGAGGGGGGCGGGACATAATTATGTTAATTTTTAACTCAGTCCCTGCCAATGAGGCTGAAGAACAACCCACATTGGACTCTCCTCACAGTGCAGCGAGAAGACCGTTCAGGTAAGTTCAACGGTCCTTCTGCTTAAGAATTACTAAAAAAACCAATAATCCAGCCTCAAGTCATAACTTCTTTCTGGTCTTACTTATAATTCTTCAATTTAGATTCTTAGATCGAAGCATATCTTGATTCATCATCAGTTCTTGTACGGAAAGAATGCTATCAGAATAACAAAACGCATTCCCCTTTCTTCTATCTCTAGAGCTCAAGAGATTTTCTTTGGAAGATCCTGAAGCTATTTTTCTTTACAAATATTTTAACAAGATCAACTTGTACCTTCTTGAATACACATCTGTTCTACATTTTCTCTCTAAATGGAAAGGGCCACTATTCTCTTCAGACCTATTGCATTCTCCACTTTGCCGTGTAAAGAAAATTTGTTGACATATTTGAAAGCAGGCATAGACAAAACAGCACTGGGAAAAGGAGGCAGACAGAAGGATAAGGGTTGAGCTTTTCCTAAACTAATTCCACATGCCCCATGAAACCTTAGCTGTTTTTTATTTCCTGTTCTAAAGATTTGTAGAGAAAATATCCCAGACTAGTGAAAAGCTGCACTTTTTCCCAGCAAGGTGCTGGGTTACCACAGAGCATATGAACCAGTTTCAGCAAACCGAAAGTCCCTAATATTCCATTAGAATATTAGAATATCCATTGTCAAATATTTTTAGTATTTTCTCTCAAAACAAAGATGGACTGTTATAGGAATCGATTTTGTCATCTGAATGTCTACAAGGACAGAAATGAGGGAGATAGGCAATGGGACAAGATGAAGCACATGCTACGATTATATATGAAAATGGGCTGCCGAACAACTGAATTTGTATCATATGTTTGTGGGGTGCTACAACAAAGGGTGGCCAGTTGCAGCTATCATTCATTCAGCATGATTTATTTATTTGTTTATTTTGTCCAATACCCAATTAGGGTTTTAGTGGGTATATATCTATATACACATAGTAAAATACATGATGATGGTTATAGAGGAGATACTCATAGTAAAATATATCTAAGAAATGTAATAGAAAAGAAGATATAGTAATAGAACATATCAATGAAAGAATAGAAGAAGAGATATAGGAATAGAAGAAAGGTATAGGAGCTTTGATTGGAACTTTGAACAAAGGTTTCTTAAGTGAGGGCTCCCTGTACTAAAAAAAAGTTTTGTGTTTAATGTATTGTAAAGTCTTTAAAAAGCCTTTCACAATTTTCTTCCAAGAACTTGAAAAATAGTTGGATCTGAGTTGAAACTAGTAGTTTACGTTGACCTTGTCAGATTCAGATTTAAATAACTACATGTTAAATAAATAAAAGTATAATACAAGATAGTTCTTCTTTGTATATCACAATTAATAACAATTCTAAATTCCTAATAAACCCAAATTGAGCCTTCTCCGGGTCCCGTCAACTAAACAATGTTGGTTGGTGGGCCCCAGGGGAAGAGCCTTCTCTGTGGCGGCCCCGACTCTCTGGAACCAACTCCCCCCAGAGATTAGAACTGCCCCTACTCTCCCTGCCTTCCGTAAACTCCTTAAAACCCACCTTTGCTGTCAGGCATGGGGGAACTGAAACACCTCCCCCGGGCATGTACAATTTATGCATGGTATGTTTGTGTGTGTGTTTGTTTGTTAGTAAATGGGGTTCTTTTTAAATCTTTTTAAATATTTAAAAATAATTTGGATTTGTCATGACTTTGCTGTATCTTGCTGTGAGCCGCCCCGAGTCTGCGGAGAGGGGCGGCATACAAATCTAAATAATAAATTAATAAATAAATAAATAAATAAAATAAATTATGTTAGCCATATGTATTCCTTGAGGCAAAACTAGAGGAATAATCTTAACATTTTCAATTGCCAAAAAAATCTGTTTACAAGGCATAAAAGTGCATTCTAATAATAAGTAAGCTAATAGAGTAACTATAACGCCCTTTTTTGTCTTATATTTTATCAGAATAGGGCAATCCTTACTTGCAACTTAGATCATTAGGAGAAAATAAAATTCCAAATTTCATGAAAATATCCCAGGACTCTTTGAATTTTACATTTTAATAATCTGAGTATGCTTTTCACCAGAACTGTATGAAACATAAAAAATGTAATCCATTGTGAAGAAATAAAATATGACAAATTTCATAGAAATCAGTGCAGAATTTTCAAGTTAAGTAATCAAGTTAATGTATCTTTTAAAATAAATTACCAAAGACATTAATGTATAATTGGGAGTTCTTTGTGGATATTTTGCAAGAAGTGGAGAAAAATCACGTTTTGACATATGGGTTTATGATTGTTAAAATTTAAAAAGAAAAAAAATCACCTTTCTTTTGGGGGAGATGAACATTATATTATAGTCGTAAACTAGAAGTTGGATGTAAGTGTACTTTATATCCTTGAAAGAAGTAATCAGAGATTATTCTTTGTATATATTTTTGTTTTCCTTTCTTTTAATATCACTTTACATTTCTATCCTTATTCTATTTTCACTCTATGTTTTCTCTCGATTGTTAGACAAGAGAAAGCTTTTTTGGAAAAGAAATGATGACTTGTAGGCTTATGATGAAATAATATATTTTAATCAAATGAACATAACCTCAAATCAAAAGCAAAATTGGCCTATCTGTCACTGGCTCACATACATACAATTTTAAAAAAGGTTTAATTTTGACATTATGGGTTTGAATCTGTAAAAAAAAATGGTTTGGAAATTGTATTGTGTGCCAATGATGAACATATTATTGTAAAATATTTTTGAAATTGAATTGGAAAATGAGTACGTAAAATATTGCATGATTCCATGGGCAAAGAAGTTTGGATATAATGCTTGAGCAATATGGACAAATGGTTTGATATTGAAGTATAATCTGAAAGAAAACTTTTACAAAATGATGCATCATTGGTACAAAATGCCTGGCAAATCGTTAAAGATATATAAAGATGTCTCAAATGTATATTGGAAATGTAATTGTAAAGAATACTTTTTTTATCCCTTTTGACAGATTTTTAATAAAGCAAAGAAATATTGGGGCCAGATTATGTTTTAATCCAGAATATTCTTACAATGAATATAAAATTAAAACCAGAAGCTTTGCTTTTAAGATTACTGGATAAGAAACTTGAAAAACAGGATTATTTTTTACTATACACAGCAAAATTCTTTAAGAGCAAAATGGAAAGATATATTAATCACCACAATGGAAAAATAGATGGAGCTAGCAAAGATGGTGAAATTAACTATTTTACTCAGAGAAAATAATGAATCTAGTTGTGTTTCTACTGGAAACTGCTTCTTCTGCTTCTGGCAAAAAATATATAAAATTTTGACTATGGGTTTTGCTGATCAGAGTAGTGTTGTGATAGAAATGTTGAGGCTTTAATTCTATTTTGTACTTCGTTGCGCTGAAAAAAGTTGGAAGTCAATTCCTTTTCTCTCTCTTCCCCTTTGTCCCACACTTTTTTAATCTTTTCCCTTCCCCCCTTCCTATTATCTTTGTTTTTATTTTATATTATGATCATCTCAATAAAATTTACATTTAGAAAAAATAAAAATCACAATGGCTTCTTGAAAACAGTTTGAACAGTCTTTCTCAACTCCTTGTCTTCCAGATGAATTAAGACTAGAGTTATCAAAATTGTCAGCATTTAATAATTTGCCAGGGATTTTGTAAATTACAGTGCCAATATATCCAAAGGCTACCTGTCTGGGAAAATAAAATCGCTTGAGGCAAGAGTGGGCAAAAAATAGCTCATAGCAGACGTACGCCTTGAAACCATACCGCCAGATAGGCCTCATAATTTGCTTGTATTTTTTTTACCTCTCTGACTGCTACATAGTAAATATGACATCAGATTATTTATTTATTAGATTTGTATGCCGTCCCTCTCCGCAGACTCGGGGCGGCTAACAACAATAAAAAGACAATGTAAACAAATCTAATATTAAAAATAATCTAAAAAAACCCTATTTAAAGAACCAATCATACATACAAACATACCATGTATAAATTCTATAAGCCTAGGGGGAAGGGAAAATTTCAATTCCCCCATTCCTAATGACAGAGGTGGGTTTTGAGGAGCTTGCAAAAGGCAAGGAGGGTGGGGGCAACTCTGATATCTGGGGGGAGTTGGTTCCAGAGGGTCGGGGCCGCCACAGAGAAGGCTCTTCCCCTGGGTTCCACCAGACGACGTTGTTTAGTCGACGGGACCCGGAGAAGGCCAACTCTGTGGGACCTAACTGGTCGCTGGGATTCGTGCAGCAGAAGGCGGTCCCGGAGATACAGTATTATGATTAATATGATATTATGGATTAGCACAGAGAAACAAACATTTTATTGCAGATATTACAGCAAGATCATCTTCGACCTAGAGCAGGTAACAATTTCTTGTTTCAAATATCAAGGGGAAAAATCGGTGACTATGATAATATTTGTTTTGGGACATTTTCTTAAGAATAAAAGAGAAGTTAAAATTTTAATGAATGAAAAGTAGAGTAGAACTCATTTTCTAAAAGAGCACACTTTGTACAAACTGAATGTGACATAAAAACGAGGTTACTGTGCAACTCAAAAGAGATACCATGGCAATAAGGACTATAACAATAACTGGAATACATTAGTTCTTTGCTAGCAGGATTACAGAAGATGAGTAAGACTGATTATGCATTTTGTCTACAATAAATGAATGCCAATGAGGACGAAACACGCCAAGATTCACAGAATGATGATACATTTTTCACTAATACATTGTGTTCAAACCTGAACAGAAGAACATATGTGTTATCTACAGGGCTTGAATAAGGCAAACATAATATTTATATGGTAATATGTTGAAGAACATGAATGGGCATTTTCAGCTTCTATATCATAAGAAGTTCATTTTAATTTTCTTCTTATATTGCATAGTTCATATGAAATCCATTTTACCTACCAGTATAATAAAATACTGTATATATGTTGAGAATTAGTTATTTTAACTTTTACATAGGTTTGTCCAAGCTATCTATTAAATTTCTTTACAGTTGAATTCTGATATTCGGAGCACAGCCCAAATTGCCTTGGACAGCTTGTCATGTCTAACTTCCATTGCCGGAGCACAAATATGTTATCTTGACATTCTACTCATTCTTTATCACATTTTTCACATTTTCATATATTAAAAAATATTCAAAATGAACACCTAGAAAAAGGAATATTTGTTGTAAAAAAATGTAAGAAAGGTTTTAAGATTTTTTTGCAAACTAAAAGGATGGTGACGAGAAATACTGCAACTTCTTTACAAACAGTTTGGATTTCATGGAGAGGGTCACAAGTAGAGTAAACTCACTGATCTGTTCCATAAAAGAAAATACATTTTTTTAACCTGATAAAATAAATAAAATAGCCCCATATATATATATATACCGGTACTCAGTAATTCAGATGGCTAATGGTAAATCAGCAGTCAATGGATGAGCCCTCTTCCTCCCTTAAGGGAAGAGGTCTTAGGGTGCATACTGGAATAGGGAGTAAGGATGTAGTTTTTCTTATGGTCTCAGGTCCCTTTATCCTCCTCCATCTAGCAAAGTGGCAGGTAATTCTGTAAGCTAGGTGAAGAGGAGGATGCTTCACTGTAGTTCTGCTGAAGGTTGTGGGGGGTGAAATGGGGAAATTACAAGTCATTAATGGCAAGATAGGTAACATACAAAGTTAATATAAAAATAGAAAAGATGTGTGAAGAGAAAAGATGAGGCAATGATTGGGATGCCTCCTAATAAGTATGTCTAGTTGGGGCAGGGAGGGAGGGAGATCCACAATGGGTGTCTCCTCTTCCTTCGGAGTCTTTGGAGAGGGGCGGCATACAAATCTAATAAATTGAATTGAATTGAATTTCTTCCTTTCTGGAAGGGGCTCATAGGAACATGCTGGAATGGGGATGTGGGATAGGTACAGTTTTTCTCATGGTTTGCTATTCCCAGTCATGGGCAGCAGGCAAGATGGGGTGGAACGCAGTTCCACTGGTGGAAATGAAGATGCGTACACAGCTCTAGTTGATCGACAGCTGTCACTTCCTGGATTACTGGTCTCGGCTCGTCTCTCCTTTTTTTCCCTACTGCTGTTGCGTCTGTACTCCTTGCTTTTTTCCTCCTTTCTCCTTCCTGGCCTTGGACAAGCTTCCCTCTCTCCTGCCCGGCTCCGCTCCAGCATCACGCGGCCATCTCCCACCTGAGGTGCAAGCAGAAGGCGTGGGTGGAAGCAGCGCTGGCAATATTTATGCTTCTGGCATCACCCATTCACCTAGTTACCCAGCCTGATTTGGGGGGGGGGGGGGGAAACACGAAGCAAATTGTCACCTCAGTGAGCAACACTGGTAAGGTTGTAAGTCGAGGACTTAACAGTTCACTTGAACGATGATGATCATTCAAGCCGCACCCACCTGGTCACATAGCCGGCAAGCCACTCCTACCCAGTCACACCCACAAAATAAGCCACACCCACAGTGCGGCAGTAAAATTTTTGGCTGCCCATTACTGACCATTCCCCTTTTCTGACTTCACTCTGAAAAACAGCAGGTAGTTCTGCAGGTTAGGTAGAGGGGATAGAGGACGAGGCTTCACCATGGCTTTCCTGAAAAGTCATGAGGGTGGAGAGGAAATAATGCAAACCTGTATTACATGTGGAAGGAAGAATGACCCAATAGATCACAGATTGTCTAGTATCTCACCAAAATCAGTGGTTCTAGAAGGCCTATGAAAATAAAAAGGTATTTTATTTGTGGTTAAAGAGCAATACAGTTCCAGGCAAATCTACTGATCAGAGTTCTTCCTCATTTTTTCACTGCTTTTTGGGCAATGAAATTTAGATATAGATCTCTGAAGGGGGTAACTATTTAGGAAATATGAAAAGAATTCTCCTTCCAATAATATGGTTCTAAGGCCTTGGTTCCCAAGCTGTTTTTGGCCATGCACCACCTAAGCATCTCTAAAACTCTGACACCACCCCCCCAACCCGGACATATAATCCTTACTATTCAAGAAGTGAACTTCTACTCGCACGGAGAAAGCCTAAAAGGCCATTAACTTGATTTAAACAAGGTTCCAATTGTCCCGCTCAAAAATCAAATTTTGTGTGCCCCACGTTGGGAACCAGGGTTCTAAGGCATTCTAGGATTTATAGGTTAATGCCTACAGATTTCAATGTAAAGTTCTAAGGCAACTGCATTTGAAAAAGGCGTCAGGGTAAACACAGTATAAAGATTCACAAATATTATTTCAGAATGATTTTTGGATTTCAATGTTTTTTAAAAACTCAGCATTTAACCTAATTCCAATAAATATGAGACAATGTAGTATTTTTCAAGGAGTGTAGTGATTGGGACTCTTTAGGCCTAGGCTTATAAAATTTATGCATGGTATGCTAGTATGTATGATTGGTTTCTAAATTGGTTTTTTTTAATTAACTTAAATATTAGATTTGTTTACATTGTATTATTATTGCTGTGAGCCGCCCCGAGTCTGCGGAGAGGGGCGGCATACAAATCTGATTAATAAATAAATAAATAAATAAATAAATAAAATGTTTCCCATCTTCAACCTTATTCTAGTGAATCTAAAAAGGAAACATTGGCAGTTACAATAGAAGAATTCAATGATGGCATTTATCTCTAATGTTTGTCAGGTAGGTTTTGTATTATTTATTGTCTTGTAAATTTTCAATGCTTTTTCAGCCTTGGTTGCAAACTATTTTCAGTTCAACAATGAGGAATAAAAACTGCCATTATTTGATGTCTTTCCCTCCTCTATTCTTTGTTCCTACTTTCCATAGATTTAATTATGTTACTGAGGTATGCATTTGTCAGATCTGGGACAGAGCAATACTAAGTAAACAAGGAGGGAGATTGTAAAATTTTTATGATCTTTGGAACAGGAAAATAGAACACATTCAGCCTCCTGCATATTTCTTATTCCATTCCTCAACAGAAAATACTTTTAGACAAATTTATGGGTTTTTTTCTAGTCAACTTTCATTTATTTGAATAATTCACACTTGAACTGCCTGCAGTGTTTTTTAATGAGTAATTACAAAGTTTCCTTCATTCTGGACATTTGGGGTTAAGCAAATATTCATTATATGATTAGTCTATATAGAACAGATGGCAGTCAAAATAATAGCTCTCAAAAAGACATAACTAGTAATGTTCAATTTTTTATCAAGATCCGTGGGAGCTAAGAGTCATTCAAATTATTGTTACACACACACCAAAAAAATTAACATGAATATACAGGTCAGTCTAAAGAAAACAAGGTTTGTAATCATATGAAATTAGTCTAATGAGATTATAACCCAAAATCTATTTTACAAGCCATAGGCAGTGAGATTTTACTGAAAATATTTTTTTTTACATTTAGAAAGACCTACCATAGCACACACACTCTTCTGTTTCCGAAATTTCACAGGATAGCTCCACAGAGAGTATCTCTGCAGGGGCATTAAATATTCCTGATAAATGTATTTTCTGAATGATCAAGTCCTCTAGCGAAACAGCAACTAAAGATATTAATCTATTTTTTACAGGTGGAAAACTGACAGAGATCATGCAAATGACCCACAGTAGTTTGGGGCAGAAGAAAAATAAATAAATGTAAATCTAATACTACAAATCGGATCAAATAATTACTGATAGATAAGTTCCAGATAAGTCTGAAACACAGATAACGAAAAGTTAAGTTTATAGTTCAGATAATTATTTTTTGATTTGTACCAGGGAGATTAAGAAAAAGACCCTAGATAAATTTAAATAGATAAAGATTAATTAATTAATTAATTCATTCATTCATTTATTCATAAATTTACTGGCCATAGCACTATTTATTGTTAAAAATACTTTTGATTCCAGAATGTTATACTGATAACCAATCTTACATGTGTTGGTTCTTTTTACTAAACAAAAGGAAGTTTTAAGAATATTTTCATTTCTATTTGAAAATGATTCAGGATGAGGTAAGAGTCTTCGGAGAGGGGCAGCATACAAATCTAATAAATTATTATTATTATTATTATTATTATTATTATTATTATTATTATTATTATTATTTCAATACAACTCAGCAAACGAGATCACTATGCTGGATTTCGTATTTCATCACCAGTCAGGCGCTTCCCAAGCACCTATGACTGCATGATGTTGTGGCGAATTATGTGTGCGGATCCCAGTAAAGTGGCCTTTTGCAATTGACAGATGGAGATTTTGTCAATTCCGATGGTTTTCAAATGTCCACTGAGATCCTTTGGCACTGCGCCCAACATGCCAAGTACCACTGGGACCACTTTCACTGGCTTATGCCAGAGTCGTTGCAGTTCGATTTTTAGGTAGTTTTGCTTGCTCATTTTCAACCACTTTTTCGGGCTTATGATTCCACCAGTTCTTTGCCACTGGTAAATGGTAGTTCCGGCACAAGTTCCAGTGTATTATTATTATTATTATTATTATTATTATTATTATTATTATTATTATTCCTTCTTCATATCCTAATACTGGATCCCAGGATATATTCTGAACAGTGGATATTCATTCCTCTTCAAGTTTCTATATAAATATTTTATCATAGTTTCATGAACTGGTAAATTTACTTTAATGGAAAATTAACCGTTCACTGCCAAGTTTTAACCAAAACACAAACAAACAAATATTAACGTTGTAAATAAAATAATTCTGAAAAGCAATTTCACCGAATTGCTGCAAAAATAACATAAAATGCCTTTATTGTTTCATGTTAAAATGATGGAAATATAAAGAAGTTCCCTTGGTAACAAGAAATAGCTAATCCTGATGGACATAATTTCTCTTTTGTCTGAAATCTCTTCACTCTATAAAGAAAAGGAATAGATTTCCTTATTAGAAGATTTTTCAAAGAAGAAAGGAAAAAGATAAGAAACTCCTCTTTTTTCTCCCTAAATGGGATTTTAATATACCAGAAAATGCAGGGATCACAGTGTCTAGAACAGTGGTTCCCAACCTTTTATTGGCCATGTCCCACCTAAGCATCTCTAAAATCCTGAGGCCTCCCCCCCGCCATGACATATAATTCTTATTATTCAAAAAGTGAACTATTCACACAGAGGTAGCCTTAAAGGCCATTAACTAGGTTTAAATAAGGTTCCAACTGCCTCCGTTAAAAATGAAATTGTCCCCCTGTGGGGTGTGGGTCCTACATTGGGAACCAAGGATCTAGAATTATAGATGCAGTTTACAAATATAAAAGGAAAAAGACACCCCCATACAAAAGAAACTAGAAAGTATACGTTTTGAAAACTTAACCATAGGTTATTTTTATTCAGTGTGGAAGATATTGTTGAAGGTCTTTAGTTCCTATGCTATCATTCTACTAAGGGAAATACTGTTCCTAATGTATTACCAGATACCACTTTAGGTCTGCACAGAAAGTGAACTGATCCCCTTTCCCACCTCAATCAATACAACCAAAGTTCAGACAGTCACAACCCCTTCAAAAGTACTTACAACCTAATTCTGAAGATCAGACACTGCCCCCAGATTACATGACTGCACTTGGAACACCACTGTATTTGGAACAGATAAATGAGCAATACATATTACTGGCACCAATATTTTTTAGTATGTTTCATTGACATTATGAACATTTTTTAAAAAAAATGGTAGAGTAATAAGTGAAGGTGACTCACTAGGGTTCATTAGCTTCTTTTTCTTCTTCCTTTGTTAATTTATTTTCCTCCCTTCCAAATACAACAAAATATAGGAAAATCAGTTTGCTCCTGGGAGATATATCTGCCACCTTTCATTGATAAATGCATAGGAATTTTCTCATTATTTTTAAATTCCTATTTTTATATCTTTTTTGTCTTGAAACAAAATATATTGAAATTTGCAATTAAAATGGTTTCAAAAATAAGAAATGCCAATGCCACATTTCTGGCAGATTAAAGAAAAGGCTTTGTACAAAAAGCCAAGAGTGAGAATGGACCAAATTACATCCTTCTTGAATACAACATAGCTGCCTCTACAGCTATTGGGGAGGAGGGGAAGAATAAAAGGAAATATAAGATCAATTCGCCTTTCTTAGTATTAATAGAAGAACTTATCTCAAGTTGGTGAGTTTTGTAGTTATAGGATGGGAAAATTAATAAAGGAATAATTTTCTCTCAAGTATTTGGATATTATCCAGTCCAGTTCCCAGGTCAGTGCAGGAAACTCCCTACTACAGTATCCCTGAAAGATAGCCCTCCGGCTTTTCTTTAAACACCCCTAATGACAGGGAGTCCATCACCTCTCTAAGACATTCTACTCCATTGTTAAATAGCTCCTGCCACTAAGAAATTTTTTCCTGATCTTCAAACAAAATCTCCTTCATTGTAATTCCAACCTATTATTTCTTGTCCTAACTTCTGGAACAGTATGAACAATTCTTTCCTGTCTTCTACGTGAAACAACCAAATTGTTTCATTATAGTTTTCTGTTCACCAGATTTTTAATGCCAACCAGAATTGTTTTTAAGTGTTTCCTTCCAGGTCCTTTACCATATTGATTGTCATTTTGTTTTTCTTATAATATAATACCCAGAATTGTGTGTAATGTTACAGGTATGGTCTGACACAAAATAGAAAATAATGATTTATCTTGATCTTGATGGTGTATTTCTACTGATGTAACCAAAGATTACATTTGTTTTTTCCCCCCAGATGCTCAAATTTTGGCTCAAATTCAACGTGTGATTTTACCAAAACATCCAGGTCCTTTTTATGTGTACAGAATACACCAAGCTCATGCCTCTGATTTATCCTATCCAATTGCTTTTGTCCCTATTGAAATATATATTGTTTATTGTTGCCTAATATTCTTGTTTGATAAAATTATCCTAAAACTTGGGACTGTTCTTTAAGAATTTGCTTTTTCTATCCGTCTTCCACAAATTACTAAGTTACTAGAATGTAAACCTAGCACTGCTAGGTTTAGTCTGGTGACAAAAGATTTTAATGTAATAATGGTACCTGACACACCCAGGCATAGAATACTGAAAAATAAATCTTCAGTTTGGTGTGTTACATTCTTTACTTAGAAAAATCTAGAACTCATTTGTCTGGTAGATGGTCTAAATAGCAAGAATTAAAGCAAAGCATCAAACTATTACATTTTCTGGATCATTTCCTTTTTCAATAGTTCAATAGTGACTAAAGTTATTTTTGTTGCAGCAGTTATAATTCATTTTTAAGGGAAATAACAAATGATTTATGTGCTGCTTTTAGATAAAATAAAATAATTGTAACACTTAGTGAGATAGGTTGAGCTCTATAGATTAAGATCGCATTTTACAATAGAAAGAAAGGCTTGACTATTTTTTCCCAATCAAAACTTTTATAGTACAGTATTAGTGAATGACAGGCTTAATAAATCCTATTTGTTGTTTGAGGAAAATTACCTCAGCAGTTTAACTTAAAGTAGGAATGCCTTGCTTTTCATGTAAAAATACCTGGAATTACAATGGGATGTATGAAAAGACTAATAATTTATTGCAACAGTACAAAAATGATGTAGCTATCCAGACTTAATCCCAGTGACTACCACAATGCATTGTTACACTAAAAACAGGTCACGAAGGTGGGGAAAAAATCTTTTTGGCAGACAGAGGGAATAAACGACAAGATTAACTTCAACACAAATTACCAATAATAATTCAGTTTTGATTACTTTCCTTTGTTAAAAACATATGCCATAAAGGCCCAAATATTTCACCATCAGTACTTAACTGATTTAAGAATATATTGTTAATTTTATAACACAGGTTCCTTGTTTTATTGGGTAATATACAGTGGCAAAGTACAAAAGAGTGTCAGCATAGAAAACAAAGAAACTATTTCAGTTACAACAGCAATTTAGAAACATTAAAAGATTTCTAAAACCAAGGAGTAAATCCTCACAATTTAGGCAGCAAATGAGCCCATGACATTGAGAATCTAATTTAGCAAAGGTTTTCTATAGATAAGTTTATCTACAATTTAAACAAATTTACTCTTGACCTCCTACACTTGTACAAGAGCCTTTATAGATATCACTGACATTCGTGTAAATAAAGTTGCTATAGAAGATGATACATTTACGTGCATACCAGCTTCCTAGTTAGTTTTAATTAAAGGAACATTTTTAAAAAATAAAGTCAGGTGGAACAGGAAACTAGGTAGTTAAATAGAGAAATGTTCTGATGACATATCATCTTTGCTACAGCAGGTGCTCAACTTCCTTGATTGTAAGGCCTTAGACTACATCAGGATTAGAACAGGATGCAATCCCACATATGACTTTAATTTCAAACTAATTGACAACATCTGCTTAGGTAGCCTGTCTAGCTTTTTCCTAGAACTGAAAAGAATCATTTTCAATTGCTTACTCTCTCAACAAACTTCACAAACTAAACTATTTCACAAGTTAATTGTGAAATTAAAATGAAAGACAAGGTCAAAATACTGGGTGTCATAAGCTCACTGAAAGCTGGTATATAAATATAAATTTATATATTATATAAATGTAACAAATTTAAACAATGTCGTTTGGCGGGACCCAGGGGAAGAGCCTTCTCTGTGGCGGCCCTGACCCATTGGAACCAACTCCCCCCAGATATCAGAGTTGCCCCCACCCTCCTAGCCTTTCGTAAGCTCCTTAAAACCCACCTCTGTTGTCAGGCATGGGGGAATTGACATTTTCCCTCCCCCTAGGCTTATAAAATTTATGCATGGTATGCTAGTATGTATGATTGGTTTCTAAACTGGGGTTTTTAAAATTAACTTAAATATTAGATTTGTTTACATTGTATTGTTGTTGCTGTGAGCCGCCCCGAGTCTGCGGAGAGGGGCGGCATACAAATCTGATTAATAAATAAATAAATAAATAAGGGGGACAACTTACTGCAATAAAATAAAGACTACCTCCCTGGGGATTGTTATGATAAACAGGTTCCAAGAATGGAAAATCAATAACAGAGTTGGAAGAGACCTTGGAGGTCTTCTAGTCCAAACCCTGCAGGACACCCTATACCACTTCAGACCAATGGTTGTCCAATCTCTGCTTAAAAACCTCCAGTAATGGAACATCCACAACTTCTGAAGGCAAGCTATTCTACTGGTTAATTGTTCTATCAGGAAATTTGTCCTTAGTTCTAGGACCTCTTCTTGATTGGTTTCCATTCATTGTTTCTTGTTCTGCCTTCAAGTGCTTTGGAGAAAGATTTACTTCCTCTTTGTGACAGACTGTTAAGATATTGAAAGCCTACTATCATGTCACCCCAGTTCTTCCCTTCGTTAAACGAAACATGCCATGTCCCCTAATCATATTTGTTGCTCTTCTCTGCACTCTTTCTAGAATGTCAACTTCTTTTTTACACGTGGTGATCAACATTACAAGTGTGGCCTACCCAAGGCAATATAAAGTGATACTAACACTTCACGTGATCTTGGTTCTATCCCTCTGTTAATGCCTTCTCTGCAAACTACAGACTTGGACCAGAAAAGTATGCATAAATGTTTCAGTTCTCTAGAATTCTTTATCAGATATTACAAAAAAATAAAAAAATTGGAAGGAGAAATACAACTGGAATTGAATATGGCTGCATATTAAAAGACATGATAAACAGTTCTGAGGAACTCAAATGCTTGAATATACATTTGTGTTAATTTAACTGGTGCTAACACAGTAATTTTGATTATCCAGTTATGGGTTCTGTTTACCATCCTTTCTTGCTTCCATTGAATATGATTCAAGTACTTTTTTCCAGTCATTGGAGGGTTATTTGGAGAAGCGCAAATTAAAGCAGGAAATAAAGGCTTTTTGGAAAGATAATTAATATATCCCTTAATAGAACTCATTTTCAGATAATGAATTCAACATCAGTGCTAACATATATTAGCACTATATACGCTATACGTATAACATATGCATTAATAAGATCTCCATTTTTATACATATATTTATTAATACATATTTATATTGCTGCTATGTCACAGCAATGAAACAAAAAAAATCATTTATCAATAAACATCCAAAATAATATGCCTGGGATCTATAAATTGTTCTATTTTAGTGAGTAAAGGTAATGAAGTAGTTAGGGTTGCTTTAAACTTCCTGAGGGAATAGCCAGATCTTTGATGCCCTATGAAATGCCAAAAGGATTGGGTCATCCAAATCTTCAGGGAACATTTCAATATGGCAACAGAGAAGGCAGTTTTATTTAATAGAGAAATGCAATATATTTACATTGTACCTACTGAAAGGAGTATGGTACATTTGGGTGAGGAATATATTAGATTACCTTCTAAATGTTCAATTAGACGAAGCTTCTTAGAGATTGGCTTAATTTCATGTAATTGCCAGTGTTATGAGATAACATTTAAGCAGCTGTTTGAAGATGCATTCATCTACTAAATAACTTTCTTTAATTTTAATAATAGAAGGTAGATAGATTATCATCTTTTTACTGTAATTAAATTGTGCAACCTTGAAAGCAATGGTGAATTTTGCATGTTGTCCTGAACTGAACTAACAATCTATTTCCCCCATAATGCAATATATATTTTCATTACTATATGTTGTTAACAAGCCATATATGTTAAAAAAGATAGCTATTGTCTTATCTGAAAATGAACATTTCTTAATATACAGAAATAATATTCACATAAAATATGACTTTATATTAACTAAACACTATGTCTGAATAATGTAGCATATCTATTACTAAATCATATCTGAATAAGAAAGATTTTTAATCAGAACTACTCACTTAAATTCAGTGAAACTGCTTATACAAGACAAAACGTGTAAGAGACATTGGGTTTGATTATGGTTAGGATCCTGCAATTTAGTCAGTACAGTGTTCCCTCAGTTTTCGCGGTTTCGAACTTCGCGGAAAGTCTATACCATGGTTTTTCAAAAATATTAATTAAAAAATACTTTGCGGGGTTTTTCCCATACCATGTTTTTTCCCACCCGATGACGTCATATGTCATCGCCAAACTTTCGTCTGCCTTTAGTAAATATTTTTTTAAATAAACTTTAATAAATAAACATGGTGAATAATAATCTGAATGGTTGCTAAGGGAATGGAAAATTGCAATTTAGGGGTTTAAACTGTTAAGGGAAGGCTTGTGATACTGTTCATAGCCAAAAATAGTGTATTTACTTCCGCATCTCTACTTTGCAGAAATTCGACTTTCGCGGGTGGTCTCGGAACGCATCCCCCGTGAAAAGCGAGGGAACACTGTACTCTCAAAGGCCACAATCCTAGTCCATCTTAAAAAAAATACTTCTCTGGATGCCCACACAGTCTTGGTTGAGTAGCAAATAAGTTACCCACTCATTTTGCTTAAGTGTCTAATCTCTACACCAGTTTGGAGGAAAGAACCTTATCATAATCACCTAACAATATGCTAAGCAAAAACACATGAAGCAGCTAAGGGAAAGTGTACAGAGGTCTTTATTAAATAGAAAACAGGTGCTGTAGGTCTCAGCCTTATAATGCCCCATTTACCCCCAAGTCAAAAGGTTACTGAACTAATAGTTGCCTTGTGGTAATCGGGGAAAACTAAGTTACTCCGTGTGGCTAGACATCTGGGACATATTTTATATCCTTGCAATATATGCTTCAATTTCAATTAAAGTGAGGCTTTGGCACATTTATTAATTTTTTTATGTTTATTCTATAAGAGGACCCACTGACCTCACTTTACTATTTTACCAAATGAGAAAACAGAACAATACTGAGAGCTAGAGGTCAACATCCGTCACCATAGCAGAACTTACATTTGTTTTCTCTCAAAACTCAAATTATATATTCATTTAAAATGGAAGTAGTTAAATCACTGATGATTTAATCTAATTTACACTATGCAGAAAACACTTAACTGAGAAAAATATTGTTAAGTCTGCTTTGAAAAATAACCAATTGCCAAACAATTCTTTATCAATCTTTCCATTAAATACTGTGCTATATACAGTAGACATATAGTCATTTCACATAGAAATTATTATTATTTAATGTAGATACTTAATCACCCATATTTATTTGGCATCAATAGTTCAATTTAGAAGTGTTTGGAATTTTACAAAGTGATTCAGATGGCCAATATTAAGTATTGATATACCCTATTTCCCCCAAAATAAGACAAGTGCATGGCAATAAGGCCAAGTGCTTATTTCAGAGTTCAAAAATAAGACAGGGTCTTATTTTGGGGAAAACACAGTAGTTCCAGACAGTTTTTATTTATTATTACTGTCCGCATTTTTTATACAGACAGTGAAAGATGTTGATTTATTATTGAATGAGGCAAGTCCTTTAAATACTATCAGGATTTTCTTAAACAAAAGTAAATTAAGAACACGCACACACGTACAGATACATGCACATATATATAAATACTAATGAGAGAAAAGAGTAAGTAGGTTGTCTAATTTAAAGAGATTTTAGTTATAAGCTTTTCTAAAAATACAAAAAAATGATAATGAAATATGCCTAAGTGCTAAACAAAACCTTTCCTAAATTGATAGCAGACCCACATTTATCAGAGGAAAAATGTTTTTTGTGTTAAAGTTCACTATGCTATAGGATTGACCTTCATGATTAATCATGTGTTGTACTGCTAAACATTCTAATGAAAATGGCACATATGGCTTTGCCTCGAAGAAATTTAGGTGTGACATTATTTCATGATTGAAGCTGTTATCAAAATCATTAAAATACATAGAGAAAAAACTACCATCGTGTATTTGCTAAATGTGGAATGATAAAGATATTCAGAGGTTCATCTTTCAAAACACAAATCTTAATTGTTCAGAGTAAACTAATCATAGTAAATTTCCCTACATGTCAAATGTTTTCTGGCTGCCAGCCTAAAATTCCTGTAGTGATATAGAATTAAATGTCTCTACTAGCAACAAAGGTCAAAGGCATATATTAAGATAGAGGTTTTTTCCACTGCTCTTCAAAAAAAAATCGTTGATGGTTTATTAAAAGAGTACGTGAACATTTATGAAAGTCAGCATTTTCTGCATTTAAATGGAACATGTTAGAATAATCTGAATATTTCAGTCCCCCAGTATCTTCATTTTAAAAGTTCTTAAAAGACATTTATCTTGCTGCACTTTTCCATAAGCCAGCCCTGGCAACTAACATCTCGGTCTCTTTCTTACAAGGTCATTCTAATTTCCTCTCTATGCCTCTTCCTTCTTCTCCAGGGACAGCCTTGCAGTCCTATTGCTTGCTTCAATAACCAGTATTAACTAGCTGTTATTTACTGTGGTGGAAATTCTCAGTCCAAACAGCAACCTAGGAACTGAGCAACATTCTGAACACCTGAAAGAGCAACCAGTCCCTTAGACTGATGCTGGGCCACACAACGCCAATCTCGAATCTGTCGATAAGAGGCAGATGAGAATTGTGATTATTTAAATACCTTATAGAGTGCCACACACATCAAAGCACTCTTCTAACAAGTAATTCTCAGAAAATTACAGATGGCAACAGACCACCTTCAAACAGTATGGTTTTTCTATTTTTACAACACTCCTCCCACCTGGAAGTACAGTCCTATTTGAAATGCTCCAGAGAGGACAAATTTTTGTCCTTCAAAAACAATTGTCACTGCACTTTTCTTCACAACAGCTATCAAGTTCCAGACAAGCTGAAATATATTTGTTCTTGAAAGAAAGGTAAAAAAAATAAATAAAAATGGTTCAGCTCTGGACAAAAACATGATGTGGTGGGGGAGGAAGGGAGGGAAAGGAAAGGTTTATAGATCTTTATACCTTCTACAGCACACACATACCATAGCATTGTTAAGATGATAAACAGCTCGGCACTACAAAAGACTCCTGTTCCTTTTTAACTGTCTGTAAGAGCAGTGTTGTGTCTACTGTATCCCATCCCTAGGTACCAGGTGCCAGGAAAGATAATTACCTTGTCATCTCTGTCGTCCTCTTCTTCCTCGTCCTCTAGTATGTCCTCCACTACCTGCAGGCATAAAGAGTAGCAATCATCAAGAGCTTAAAAGAGAAATATTTGTTTTTTAATCTTTCTGCAATATAAAGGTTTTTTTAATGTGTAAAAAATGTACAACATTTGGTTGATCTAGAAACAAAGCTTTAATATACTTTGTAACCTATTACCAAGCATATACAAAAGTAGAAAGCTCCACTTTTAACCCTTCTGTGTCCTCTGGCTGCTATCAAATGGTTAGGTCAAATAATGTCAAATTTTAACTCTAATTATTTCAAAATAATTTAATCTTGGTTCAAATTAAACACAATTGCTACTAGGTAGGTTATAATTTCTGATTAATAAAAACCAGAAAAGAAATTCAGAGCTTCTAAACTTCTCAACCTGACTGTACAAAAAGAAGTAAGCAGGACAAGAAGTTTAGAAATTCACTTCTTTTTCATTCTTTTTTCTTAATTTTGCAGGAATACAATTAATGTTGCAAAGAATGGTGAAACAATTCGTGATCTCATATTTCAAAACCTCAGCCTTTTGTATTTGCATAGGATATAAATACATGAATCATAGGATTGTGTCATTACGTTTTGTTGTATGCTGCTGCTTTCCAAGTGCAAAGTTATGCATACCGGGGCAAAGAACCCCAATTATACCTACCAACTGATGGGGACCAAGCTTTCTGAGACAACCCAAGAAAGGGATCTTGGGGTTTTGGTGGACAGCTCAATAAAGATGTCAACCCAGTGCACAGCAGCAGTAAAAAAAACTAATTCCATGCTTGGCATGATTAGGAAGGGAATTGAAAATAAGTCAGTAAGTGTTGTATTGCCTCTGTACAAATTGATGGTGAGACCACACTTGGAGTACTGTGTACAGTTCTGGTCACCTCACCTCAAGAAGGATATAATGGAACTGGAAAATATGCAAAAAAGGCAACAAGTATGATAAAGGAAATGGAGCACTTCCCTTATGAAACTAGGTTGCAACGCCTTGGTCTTTTCAGCCTTGAAAGACGGCGTTTAAGGGGTGACTTGATCGAAGTGTATAAAATCACGCATGGGATAGAAAAGGTGGATAGAGAAAAATTATTGACACAGAACGCTGGACTTGATGGGCTTTGGCTCTTCAGAATGGCTCTTCTTATGTTCTTATGTTTCCTTCCCTATTAACACCTATGCATATTTTATCAGTTTATATTCAGAGCAAACCCGAACATTTGTTACTGTATTTATTTCAACCAGATACAATTGCAATTTCTGAAGTTCTACAGTCCTCTAAGTTGATAAAGCTTTAGAGGAAGCTGATGGAAACTGATGACATTGATACAAAAAAGTTAACTTTGTCTTCAGAATAAATGAAATGCATTTCCTATTTCCTTGAAATGAGATTAATTGAATACATTTGCTTTAGGTACATTGACTGTCTAGAGAATTTTCAGTGATGGTTAGTTAAAATCACCCTGGTGCTTGACATAACTCAAGAATGAGAGAGTATTAACTCATATAATTTTGTCTCATACTACTGAAGTCTTGTTCTGACCTGATTTCAACCAAGTTATTCATACGCCTTTGAATCCCATTATCTGTTTTATGTAAAAGAGACATATATTTTCTTGACTATATCCAGAGGTGGGCTCCACCTGGTTTGAACTGGTTCATCCAAACAGGTAGCAAACCGCTGATGACATCTTGGAGCCGGTTTGATCGGTGCTGGTCTGTGGACACCGCCATCTTTTTTTAAATTATTATTATTATTTATTAGATTTGTATGCCGCCCCTCTCTGAAGACTCGGAGTGGCTCACACAATAAAACAGTACATATCAAATGATTAAAAAACAATTTTAAACCCTTAATATAAAAACAGTCATACATCTCAGACGAACCATACATAAAACAGAAACGGCCCAGGGGAATCAATTTCCCCATGCCTAACAGCAGAGGTGGGTTTTAAGCAGTTTGAGAAAGGCAAGGAGGGTGGGGACAATCCTAATCTCCGGGGGAAGTTGATTCCAGAGGATTGGGGCCACCACAGAGAAGGCTCTTCCCCTGGGTCCCGCCAGACGATAATGTTTCATCGACGGGACCAGGAGAAGGCCAACTCTGGGACCTAACCGGTCGCTGGGATTCATGTGGCAGAAGGCGGTCCCGGAGATATTCTGGTCCGATGCCATGAAGGGCTTTATAGGTCATAACCAACACTTTGAATTGTGACCGGAAACTGATCGACAACCAGTGCAGACTGCGGAGTGTTGATGTAAAAGTAATCCCCCCCCCCGCAGGATAATGGACGGACATATGGAATTATCCTTGGGAGGCAAAACCCACAGCCACTCCAACTTATCAGGGTTGAGTTTAAGCCTGTTGACACCCATCCAGACCCTAACAGCCTCCAGGAACCGGCACATCACTTCCACTGTTTCGCTGACTGGACATGGGGTGGTGATGTAGAGCTGGGTATCATCAGCATACTGATGATACCTCACCCCATGCCTCTGGATGATCTCGTCCAGCGGTTTCATGTAGACATTAAATAGCAGGGGGGAGAGGACCAACCCCTGAGGCACCCCTACAAGGGAGAAACCTAGAAGTCGACCTCTGACACCCCCCACTAACACTGACTGCGACCGACCGGAGAGGTAGGAGAACCACTGAAGGACAGTGCCTCCCACTCCCAACCCCTCCAGCTGGTGCAGAAGGATACCATGGTCGATGGTATCAAAAGCCGCTGAGAGGTCAAGAAGCACCAGGACAGAGGATAAACCCCTGTCCCGGGCCCGCCAGAGATCATCCATCAATGCGACCAAACTAGTTTCCATGCTGGAGCTGGGCGTGAAACCCGACTGTTGAGGGCCTAGATAATCGGCTTCTTCCAGGGACTGCTGGAGCTGGAGCGCCACCACCTTAACAACCTTCCCCATAAAGGGAAGGTTGGAGACTGGATGATAGTTGTTGAGAATGGCTGGGTCCAGGGAAGGCTTCTTGAGGAGGGGGCGCACAAGTGCTTCCTTGTAGGGAGCCAGCAAGGACCCCCTCCCCAAAGAAGCATTGACAATCTCCTGGGCCCAGCTTCGTGTCACCTCCCTGCTGGCTGAAACCAGCCAGGAAGGACATGGATCCAGTAAACAGGTGGCGGAACTCACAGCTCCAATGGCCTTGTCCACTTTATCAGGTGTCAACAGATCAAACTCTTCCCAGACAGATGGACAAGGACAGGAAGCAGAATTTTTGCAAAGGCGTTGAATGTTTTTTTTTTTAAAAAAATCTACTTTTTTTCTCTTCTACACATGCCCAGAAACCTCTAAGTGCCATCTTGATTTTGGCTTTTTTTTTAAAAAAAAGTGGATTTTTTGGCATTGTGCAAGTGCGCCCATGAGGAGTTCCCATGCGCTGTGGGTGGAAGTGAACCAGCAGCAAGTTAAGTCAGAAACAGTGTTGGGTTCCTACCTGGTATGGGCCACACTGCGCACTAGTAGTAAAATGGGAGATGTGCAGTATCTGCATTGCAGATACATGAGCTACTCACATAATTGTACTCCCAAAATAAGTGGGTACAAAATAAATTCTGATATATTAGCTTTTCATGTGCATGTTGGCAGTCTAATACGTTGTTAAAAACCTGAGTTGATATATTAATTTTAAAAATTACGTTTTTATTCTAGCAATGTTTTTTTCCAATATTCCACTATACTTCCCTTGGAAATTCAAAAGGCTCCATAGATTTACTATAGATATAGATTTTAATGTAACTCCTAGTGTTGGTAATGTTGGAGCAGGAATGAAATGTTTATATTTTACTATAAATATTAAAGCAGAATCTGGAAATGCTTCATGAATCCCAGGGCTTGAGTTAGGAAGCAGTCTATTATAAACAGTAACTTAAAACCTATGCTATTATGTGAGTAACCAATTGCCCCTTCTGTTATCTTTGGTTCTACTTTCTATTCAAATAATGTGTGTGCTATAGTAAAAAAATCTTGTGGAAGCATTAGATCACAGTGTTTCAATATTAAATGTCAGTTTTATTCCATATTTAGATTTGTTTTCCAATATTTTTTGGAATAAATCATATAAATATTCATATAAACATATAACAGGATAAACTTTCATAAAATGACTAGATTTCTTCCATTAAAAAAAATTCTGTCTGTATTTCACAACCTAGTAGTATTAATCAAACAAAGGAAAGCACCAGGGAAATCAGAAAGCTCTAATGCAAGCAGTTAAAAGTGACATGACCTTCTGTAATGTCACTTGTCACCACTGTATATGCCACATAAGAGGGGAAGCTACTTAACGACCTGATTTCAGGGGTAGATCCATGTTTAATATATGAATACAGATGACAATTAGGAGCCTGTGAAAGTTGACTCCATATACTGTGTGTGTGTGTGTACTGTGTTTCCCTGAAAATAAGACCCTGTCTTATATTTTTTTGAACCTTGAAATAAGCGCTTGGCCTTATTGCCATGCACTCAAAAGATTGATTGATCTTATTACCAGGGGATGTCATATTTTGGGAGAAACAGGGTATATGTATATTTACACATTGTAGTTCATGAATTACACTGTATTTACAAAACTATTTGTTTTACAGTGTTTGAATTGAACAATGCTATCCTTCCCCAAACTTCCAATCAAGCTATTTCCATATAACAAAAATAGAGATTAGGCATCTGGCAACATAATTTACAAGCAGAGTAGATGCCTCCTTCACTTTCTCTCCTTTTTTCTCTCTCAACAATAAGAACAGAACTGCATCCCAAATCAACATCTATATTCTATAAACTATTAAAGGCATTGGAGTAGAATCTGGAGTTGATTTACATTCTTCCCACTTGTTTCTGTACAATCAAAGCACAATATGTGTTGGCGGTATCAGTTGATATACAATGCTTATATGTAATTATAAAATAAAATGATTAAATGTGTACAGTTTAAACAGAATATATAAAACCTCTCAGATGATTTTAGGTCATGAGAAAGTAGCTTAGGTCAAACTGAATATTCTCATATTTCGTATGCTCATTGACAATACACTAATTAGTTATAACACAGTCATTAGATGAATCCAAGTTTAAACATTTTCTGAAAGCTGACCCAGTTGTATATTATTCAAAACTTGTAGCACTTCATAATCTATAAAACTAAGAATGGCCAGCAATAATTTGAAAATGATTCTTAATAGTTCAAGTAACTACAGAATAAAATAGATCTTTAAAATGCAAACACTCTGATGTAAAGTTTCTATATAACTGTATTACCTGAACAGAACACATTTGAATAGATTCCATATAGTTAGTGTATTAATCCATATACAGTGATCCCTCGAGTTTCGCGATCTCGATCTTCGCGAAACGCTATATCGCGATTTAAAAAAAAAATTAATTAAAAAAACCCCACTTCCGCGTTTGGCTTCAGGACTCATCTGGGAAGCGGCGCGGCTGTTTTAAAAGGTCGCAGCCAGCCTGGGGGGCTTCCCAGCACCCCCTAACCCCCAACCTGGGTTCGGGGGGGTGCTGGGAAGCCCCCCCGGCTGCGACCTTTTAAAACAGCCGCGCCGCTTCCCAGATGAGTCCTGAAGCCAAACGCCAAAGGCGAACTTCCGCATTTGGCTTCAGGACTCATCTGGGAAGCGGCGCGGCTGTTTTAAAAGGTCGCAGCCGGCCTGCGGGGCTTCCCAGCACCCCCCCAACCCCCAATCCGGGTTCGGGGGGGGTGCTGGGAAGCCCCCCAGGCCGGCTGCGACCTTTTAAAACAGCTGCGCTGCTTCCCAGATGAGTCCTGAAGCCAAACGCCAAAGGCGAACTTCCGCGTTTGGCTTCAGGACTCATCTGGGAAGCGGCGCGGCTGTTTTAAAAGGTCGCAGTCAGCCTGGGGGGCTTCCCAGCACCCCCCTAACCCCCAATCCGGGTTCGGGGGGGTGCTGGGAAGCCCCCCAGGCCGTCTGCAACCTTTTAAAACAGCCGCGCCGCTTCCCAGATGAGTCCTGAAGCCAAACGCCAAAGGCAAACTTCCGCGTTTGGCTTCAGGACTCATCTGGGAAGCGGTGCGGCTGTTTTAAAAGGTCGCAGCCGGCCTGGGAGGCTTCCCAGCACCCCCCCTAACCCCCAACCCGGGTTCGGGGGGTGCTGGTAAGCCCCCCAGGCCGGCTGCGACCTTTTAAAACAGCCGCGCCGCTTCCCAGATGAGTCCTGAAGCCAAACGCCAAAGGCGACCTTCCGCGTTTGGCTTCAGGACTCATCTGGGAAGCGGCGCGGCTGTTTTAAAAGGTCGCAGCCGGCCTGGGGGGCTTACCAGCACCCCCCCGAACCCCCAACCTGGGTCTTCCCGGCCGCCCACGCAAAGGGGAAACCCTGGCTCCTCACTGATGCCCGCCGCTCGCCCGCCCGCCAGCAAGAGGGGGAAGGACCATTGAACTTACCTGAACGGTCTTCTCAATGCACTGCAAGGAGAGTCCAGGATGGGTTATTCTCAGCCTGATTGGCTGGGACTGAGTTTAATTTAAATATTTAGATATTAGTCAGGCACCGCCCCTCTTAGCCCTCCAGTCTAAATAATACAAAGGAGCAGAATGAACCACCAAACATTTATTTAACCAAATACTGGAGAGAAAAGGAAAACTCCAACATGAAAACTAGGTAAACTACGACCCTGGTCCCAAAGCCGGGCGGGTCTGGACTCTCCTTGCAGTGCATCGAGAAGACCGTTCAGGTAAGTTCAACGGTCCTTCTCCAATGCACTTGCAAGGAGAGTCCAGGATGGGATATGCCCAAGTTACCGTTATAGGGAGGGAGAAGGCTGGACCAGGGGCGTCGGAAAAGAACACACCCCCTGCAGAACTCTCCTCCCAAAGGCTGCGTCCACAGACGCGTACTGATCAACCCTATAGTGTCTTATGAAGGTAGACGGTGAGGCCCACGTGGCCGCCTTACAAATGTCCTCCAGGGAAGCTTGAGTCCTCCAAGCCGAAGATGTGGCTGCGCTGCGGGTTGAATGTGCAGTAATCCCTGGTGGGATAGGAGCTTTCTTGGCGATATAAGCCTCCGAAATGCACTCTCGCAACCAACGGCTAATCGATGGAGCGGACACCCTCTTCCCCAAAGAATTACTGGCAAAGGACACAAAGAGAGCCTCAGACTCTCTGAACGGTTGAGTCCTGCGGATATATAGTTTTAACGCACGTCTAACGTCCAGTTTATGCCACCGCAACTCAGATGGGTGGCTGCCATGTGTACAGAAATCTGGGACCACAATGTCCTGGGATCGATGAAAAGCGGAATTAACCTTCGGCACAAATGCCGGGTCCAATCGTAGTACCACCCTGTCTGGATAAAAACGACAGAGGTCCTGCCTGGTGGATAATGCAGAAATTTCGGACACTCTCCTGGCCGAGGTTATGGCTACCAAAAAGGCTGTCTTAATAGAAAGGAACCGGAGAGACACCTGGCGTAACGGTTCAAAGGGGGGACCTGTCAGTGCGTGCAACACCAGTGACAAATCCCAAGACGGAAAACGGTGAAGTGCGGGAGGCCGGATGTTCGCGGCTCCTCTGAGAAAGTCCCTGATCCAGGGATGTCTTGTGAGAGGACGGGAGTAATCCTTGACCAGGACGGTCGACAGGGCTGCAATGTGGCGACGAAGCGTATTTGGCGCCAGTCCTTTCTCCAGACCCGCCTGCAGAAACGAAAGAACCAGCAATGGCGAGGCTCCCTGCGGGTCGACCTGCTGTTGTTGGCAAAAGTCACAGAACGCTGCCCAGGTGGCTTGGTAAACTCGCCTGGTAGAAGGCCTACGGGCAGCCTGTATAGTGGCTATGACCCCGTCTGGCACGAGCTGGCTCTTCAGATGTTCCCGCTCAAGCGCCATACGGTTAGCTGCCACCACTGAGGGTCTGGATGTTGCGTTGCCCCCTGCGTGAGGAGTATTCGATGAGACGGGATCCTCCAGTAGGGCGCTACCGACAAGTCTATCAGATCGGCGAACCAGATGCGTCTCGGCCAATACGGAGCCAGCAGGAGAATCTCTGCTCGCTCCTCCAACACCTTTTGAATCACCCTCGGGAGCAATGGTACAGGTGGAAAAGCGTAAAGCAGTCCGGATGGCCAGGGTTGATGCAGAGCATTCACCCCTTCCGCCCCTGGTGAGGGAAAGCGGGAGATGAATCTGGGAAGCTGGGTATTCTGGTGGGTCGCAAACAGATCCAGAATCGGACAGCCGAACCTCTCGACAATCTCCTGAAAGATGGTGGGATCCAGGCGCCACTCCCCAGGGTCCAGAGTCTCCCGACTCAGCCAGTCCGCGCAAACATTGTCCACTCCGGAGATATGTTCCGCCGAAAGCGAGGCTAAATTGGCCTGCGCCCATTTCAGCCGGGACTCCGACTCCGTCATGAGTTGCCGTGAGCGGGTTCCCCCTTGCCTGTTGATATGGGCCCGAGTGGAAACATTGTCTGTAAGGATCAGGACGTGGTGTCCCCTCACCCAGGGCGCAAAGCTCTGGAGGGCCAGAAACACCGCCCGTAACTCCAGAAAATTTATGTTGCAGTCCCTCAAGTCCTGATGTAACCAACGGCCCTGCGCCAGGTGGGACGCGAGATGGGCTCCCCATCCCGTTAAACTGGTGTCCGTCGTCACGATGAGATGATTGCTGGGCAGGAAGGAAGAGCCCTTGTCCAACGCCGGAGATGTCCACCACCGAAGCGAGTTGCGAACCCTGGTGGTAAGAAAGACCCCCCGGTGCAGGTGGCTTGACTTTGACCGTTGGTACGGAAGCAGGAACCACTGAAGTGGTCGTAAGTGATGTCTTGCCCATGGTACAACCGCGATGCAGGAGACTAGGGTCCCCAAGATCTTTGATAGGAAGGAGAGTTTCGGAAACCTTTGACCGGAGAGCTCTCTCAAGAGTCGTCTGATGGAAGACCGCCTCTCCGGGGACAGGAACACCATACCCAAGGTGGTATCTATGGTAGTCCCTAAATGAGCTAGCCTCCTTGTAGGCGTCATATGGCTTTTTTCCCAGTTCACTGTGAAGCCATGGATTTCGAGTGTCCTGATAGTCAAGTGCAGGTCCTGATAGGCTGCTTCTCTTGTCTTTGCCAATATAAGGATGTCGTCGAGGTACGCCATGATGCGTACCGAATGGTGTCGTAAGGAAGCCGTGAGAACATCCAAGAGCTTTGTGAATGTTCTCGGCGCCGACGAGAGACCAAAGGGCATTGCCCGATATTGAAAATGAGTTCCGCCCAGACTGAACCGCAGGAACCTCCGGTGTGGTGGGAAGATAGGCACATGCAGATAGGCCTCTCTGAGGTCTATGGATGTTAAAAAGTCCCTGTGCCGTATAGAGGCGAGGATAGATCTGAGGGAGTGCATCTTGAACCTCCTGTATTTTACGAAGAGGTTCAAGTGGCGCAGGTTCAGAATCAGCCTGACCCCTCCGGAGCTCTTGGGAACCAGGAAAATCGCGGAGTAAAATCCCCTGCCCCACTCCTCCGGAGGCACCTCCTCTATGGCTCCAATGTCTCGAAGATGAGAAATCTCTTGATACAAAAGGGTTCTCTTTTGGGCATCTGAGGGAACCCGGCACGGGATGAAACGACGAGGGGGTAGAGAGAGGAACTCGAGTCTCAGACCCTCGGTGACGGTGGCTGTCGCCCAGGTGTCCGAAGACGTCGTAGCCCAGAGGCCCGCAAAGTGGGCTAGTCTGCCCCCTAAGGAAGCTGTGGTGATAGAGTCACTTATTCTTACGGAAGCCCCGATTAGTCCCTCGAAAGGGACGGCGTCCCTGGTAGGCCCTGTTGCGATCTTGTGGGGCGGATCTGTCCGACCTGAAGGACCCCTGATTGAAGGAGCCCTGGAAGAAAGGTCTCGACGCCTGGGTGGTGCTCGAGGAGGGCTCTGAACGAAAGGGCTGGCGCCGCTGATATGGGGTGAACCTTCTGTCTTGCCTTCTGGCTCTGGGCATGACCTTCTTTTTATCCTTGTCCTCGACTAAGACATCATCGAGGACCTCTCGAAACAGCTTTGTGCCCTTGAACGGGGCCGAGGCCAGGCTCCATTTAGACTTGACGTCTGCCTGCCAGCTGCGTAGCCATATTAAACGGCGGGATGACAGTGACGAAGCCATAGCCCTGGCGGCAAACTTCGCCGCAGTAGCCGTCGCATCAGCGGAATATTCGGTGGCTGCCAAAAGCTTATTAGGGTCCTGGCGTAGGCGGGAGTCCTCGGGATCCACCCGGGACTGGATCTCCTTGATCCAAAGAAGGGTTGCCCTGTTAAAGAAGGAGGCCGCAGAGGCGGCCCGTATGGCCCAGGCCGCCATCTGATGGGTCTTCCGTACGATGTTTTCGGCCCGTTTGTCCTCTGCCTTTAGGCCCTCCTGAGACTCAGAAGGGACCAGGGCATTGGAAACCAGACTGGTAACCGGCTTGTCCACCGTCGGGAAAACCAGCAAGTCCTCCATCGGCTGGTCAAACGAGTAGAGCTTGCGGTCGAGGTTTGAGGGTCCCTGAGCCGCCGCTGGGTTCTCCCAAGGGTGCTGAATGGTCTCCAAGAACAGGTGCGAGGAAGGGATGTTCACTGTTTCTTGTTTTGGAAGGACAAAAAGTCCCCCCGTAGCTTGGGCCGTAGCAGATGGATCTTGGTGTCCACTCTCCCCTGCCTGTTCGATTGTCAGTTTGGCCTTGTTCAGCAAGACCTTGAACAGAGAGGACTTGAAAAGTCCAGCAAAGACAGGTTGTTCGGGAGGCTGGTCATCCCCCGACAGGTCATCCTCCCGGTCGCTGAAATCCTCTCTGGGAGAGTAGTCCTCCTCCAATGCCTCGGAGACTGAATGTGGGGCTGGAGCCGTCCAGGGATCCCTCAGCCTGCGCGGTGGGTGTCCCACCGATGCCAGAAACTGCTGTGCCCCGGTATCCACCCCTTGGGAAAACGCATTCGCGATCAGCTCCTGAAGATTTGGGGGCATGTTTTGCCAGACATCCTGCGAGCTGCGCAATCCAGCTGCCGTTGGCGTGAAAGTGGAAGACTGCGCATGGCCATACGTAGGTGGTACATAGGCCTGAGATGGCAAGGAACCAGGCCACATGTAATGTTGTCTCCCCACGTTGACCATCTCCGGGGGGGTAGGTTGTTGTGGACGTTCAGGTGACCAGTCCCTCTCAGAGGCCGAGCCTGCAACCCCTGTGATCAGCATGGGGGAGGCTGGCTCAACTGGGGGTCCCACTGGCCTAGATGACAGCGAGGCCTGCCTTTGGGAGGCCTCCAGCTGCTTCTCAAGGGCCTTAATTCTCTTCTCAGCCTCCCTGAGAGATGAGCCTTGGGAGGTCTTTGCCCTCTGAGTCTTTTCTTTCGGGGTACTGGGCCTAGGAATGGCACTGGCCTCTTCCCCAACACGGGCAGGAGTTTCAGCCATAACTGATGCAAATCAACACTCACGATCAGCTACCAAAACGGGTGCAGGAACAAGCAATAATTCTCCACACAATTCACCAGGGAAAAAGTGCTTTAGAGAAATGACCGTTTGTAGCCTAGGCTATTGCGGCGGCGCGGCACTAGGCAAAATAAGGCTGCAGGCAGAACGAACCCCCACCGAGAGGTGAGGAGCCTGCCTGCCTATTGGCTCCAATTCCGGCCTCTCGCGTTGTCCTGGCAACCCATAAGGCATCTCGTTAGCAGCCCCTGGCCCTGACATGAAGGGCGATCTCGCTGCCCAATAAGGAAGGTTGGCGGGAACTCCTCCCCCTTCCTGGCCTGCCGCCAAATCCGGCCGAAAAAAAGGCCTGCCAACCGCTCCCAAGACAGCGGTTTTATTGCGGAGGCACTAAGAGCGGGCGGGAACTCCTCCTCCGCTCCGCCGATCGCCCCCACCACCAAAATGGCGCCCGTCGCTGCCGGCTGTCATCTGAGGTAAACGCTCCGTTCCGAGCTCGGCAGCGACGGGAAGTGAGGGGAGGCAGAGGGGCTCTCCGTGGGGGGGATCTTCTAAGGCTTCGAGCGTTTCCTCTTCTTGCGGCATATTCGTCATGGAGGGCAGGCCCCCCATGGCGTCAGCCGACCGCCAGATCCACCGGGCGCTGCCGCGGAGGCCAGCAACCCGGGCGCTCCTCTCAGGCACCCTGTGAGGGGCCTCCGCTCAGAGGAGCTGCAGCCCAGTGGGTTAACCCCGCGGAGGGTATTAACCCACGCTGCTCCAGAAAACGAAGCCTCCCCCAGTGCCTGAAAGGTAAACAAGAAAGAGAGAAAATTAATACAGTAAAAACTACTTTAATATCTAATAAACAACCAAATGTAAATACCCCTGTTAAAAAGAATTTAACAGGAGAGGAAAACTCTAAGTCCCATTCTGTGACTGAGTTTTTTTAGACTGGAGGGCTAAGAGGGGCGGTGCCTGACTAATATCTAAATATTTAAATTAAACTCAGTCCCAGCCAATCAGGCTGAGAATAACCCATCCTGGACTCTCCTTGCAAGTGCATTGGAGAAGACCCAGGGAAGGTTCCTTCGGCCGCCCAGCAGCTGATCTGCTCGGTAGCGCAGCAGCAGCAGCGAGGAGCCGAATCGGGTTTCCCCTTTGCGTGGGCGGCGGGGAACACAAACTCCACCATCTACGCATGCGCGGCCATAGAAAAAAAGGGCGCGCATGCGCAGATGGTGTTTTTACTTCCGCAACCCTACATTGCGAAAAATCGATTATCGCGAGGGGTCTTGGAACGGAACCCTCGCGTTAATAGAGGGATCACTGTAGTAAGAAAGAACCAAAGAAAAGAGAAAGGAAGATTGGCTCCTCATTTCTTAGAGGTTTCAATTTATTATACGAACAGACATCTTCCTAAATTAGATCATGAATTTCATGAAACACTAATTCTTCAATTTTAAAATGGTCCTTTCATGGGCCTAATAATGCATTTAATTTATTACAAATCATACATAGATAGCCCTGCTTAATTATCCTAAATCAATGTGCCAACTCTGCCTCTAAGTCATGCGGTCATTAAGTGGGAAATAAGGGGGTTGTGACTATGCATTCCTGCTCAAGAGAGATAAGCCTTCACACCTTCAACTTTTGTTTGTCTCTTAACTGCTCCAATACTCGCAATGTGCAAACCCATGCTTACTGTCCAAACACATTGAAAGCAACCTAATTGCACCAGCAGCTGGGAATTAGAAGCTACAAGTGTGCTTCTCAAACAGCTTACAGTACTCTCTTGAAATCCCCTCCATAAACTCTCTACTCTGTAGAAGGGGGAGGGGATAGGGGAAAAAGCAAATGAATTCTGACCACAATCTTTCCTTTGCCAGACTCCTTTCCCCTCCATGCACAAAGCTAAGATATTGGAGGAAGATTGCGAAAGAGCAAACCTTTGCTCTTGTGCACATCAAAAGCAATATGATTGCATTGATGGGATCTGTGGGTGTACTACACAAACAGCTTACAGCACTTCCGTGAAATATCTTCCTCTCCAACCTCTCTGTTCTGGGAGGATGGGAAAGGGAAAAAAAGCAAGCAATTTCTGTAAGCAATCTCTCCTTTCTCTGCTGCCAGTACGATTGCATTGCTTTCTATGTCAGGAAGAGCAAACAGCTTGCTCTCTTAAAATCCCTTTCCAATCTACATGCTCTAGGAAGGAGGGTGATTTTTTTTTTGGGGGGGGGGGGGAGGTGAGAAACAAACAAACAAACATGCCAGGCATAATAATCAACACATATTGATTATAAAGCAATCATATGACTGAGAGAAGTCATCTTGGATATGGTCAGAAATTGGCCATAAAGTAATTTTTCAGCACCATTGTAACTTGAATGGTCACTGAATGAGTAGCTGGAAAGCAGGATACTAAAACACACATTATTACATTTAATAAAAAATAATAATATCTATCTATCCATCCATCCATCCACCCACTATTAGATGCTCTTTTTAATCAGCCTAGGTTCTATTGCAATTAAGTAAATCCTTATATAGATAATTAAATACTTAAACTTTGTCTATCTAAGAGTTCTAAATTTTTTGATGAAATAAGATTCAGATTTATTTAACCTTAGATTATAAATAAATGTTAAAATAAGCACATTTTAGATGACATGCAGTTTACTAACTGAAATCCTAACTTGATATTTAAATACTTCAGTAGAAATTTTGATTTAATCAGTTGAATATATTTCTCATAGAGAGCTTTGAAAAGATGTTATTTATTTTGTTACCACTATAAATTTAACATAAAAATATCTAGTATCTTGGTATTTGAGTTCATAATGACAGAAAGAGGTTGTCTGGTTATCATAAAGGCTAGTGAATAAAACTCTTTATGCTGAACTCAAATGTTTTGCAACTATACAGCTATGTGGGGCATCTTGTGTTTTTCCAGTGGCATAATGTGAAAGTCATATTTGATCTCCCAGTCATGAACAAAACATCAGGAGTCAGATAAGCCCTTGCTCTATGGCTAGAGGTAGAATCTATGACATCGCTTTATCAATTCTACCACCATCCCTAATACATCCTGGATGGGGATGTTATGATTTTCAGTCTGACTTCTGAAGAATCAGAAGGTTTTTCCCACTGTTCTAAGGGAACATAATTTCTGGTGTGTGGACTAAGGTGTGTAAATCAAGCAATCTATTTGACATGTAGTATTGAGATACAATGCATGAATAGGGACTTCAAAATATGCTATACTGTACCGGGATTCTGCAACCTGCAGTTCTTTGGGCCCTTTGCTGTAGCTCCCTATCGGGTGATCCTATCACTGATTGCCCCCCCCCCGTTGCCCCACCCGTCACCTTCCCCATCACTCCTTGCCTAGCTTGAGAAGGTAAAGGCAATGGCAGGGGATGGAGAAGCAACTGAGGCTGATTCTCCGGAGCTTCATTGTGGCTGGAGCTTCTTCCAGCTCTTGTTGGTGCTGGGCGTGCCGCGGTGGCTTGGGGAGACATGCATCCTGCTCTCCTGCCCTGAGACACTTGCCAGCTGCAATTGACGCTGGTCTCACTATCGCAAGGGATGGCGGGGTGGGAATGGGATCTGGGTGGAGGGGATGAGAGAAAGGAGGATGGCCCGCAGCGTCCAGCTATGGCTTTCAAATATGCACAGGGAACTTTCACCGCCTGGAGGATGCTTCTGACAAAAGGGAATCGCGCTATCACACACACCTTTGCAAAAACCATCACTGTTCTAGCCTTTACATTTTACTGACACAGTCCCTATAGTTTCTGATAAACTATATTTAGTTTTATATTTGGTTATGTTCCCCTATTACCTTTTTTGTTTGTTTCTCAGCATTTTAGTAAACTGGAATTCCATACTGCTTTTTTCATACATCCACCATTTTTATTTGATACCGTTTGTTCAGGCACCTTCAGAATCTTCTTTCAAATAATTTTATATCCTCATCTTACCTTGTATTGCTGTAGTATTTTGCATCCTTGGCTCTGGATTCATTACAATCTGCTCTTTTGAAATCCAATGCAAAGTCTAATTCTTGTCTATTTCCCCTCCCCTTGATATCATGAATTCAAGGACAATACAGTCATCCCCTTCCAGCATTCCAGTAACCTTATTAAACATTCTTAACAAGATTTCCAGGTTCCAAATTATTCATTCTGTGCAAGCATGTGCTTTTTGGTCGAACCACAACACCTCTTCCTGGACATGTTTTTTTAAAAAATAAATGTCATCTGTGTGATTTCACCAAGTTTCTGTGATGCTTATTATATTATATATTCTCTATATTTGTCATACATTGTGTTCATTGCTGTAGAAACATCTGAAATGGTGGTGATACCCCTACTGGCTTTATTGCTATAGTTTCCCATCAACGATGCCTCTCTGCCTCTCTGCTTCTCCTTTTGTTTCTTGCATTGTTAGCCCTGGTCCTTGGAAGTGTATTCAGTTCTTGACTTTTGTTAAAGGTCTTTTATTCTGGTTTGATATGCCCCTGATGAAATTAGTGAGGTGCCAAAAATACCCACCAGTCTTTGTAGCTTCCCTTTTGCCAGAATGCCTTTGTCTGGCCGTATAGCCTATGATCAAAAAACATAAACCTTTCTCAGGAGCGCCACCTTGGCAGACCATCCTATTCACTTCCAGGATTCTGAAGCCTTAGTTCCTTTCAGCAGGGAATTATCCATCATCAGGTAATTACCAACCATCATGAAATGTCTGCTCTTCCACCAATTAGTTCTTGTGTTTCTTTGAATCATGGAGATCTGTGAGTCTTTCACTGAGTTCTGTGAAGTTATGGTTGGCAAAGGTTGCCCAGATAGCTGTGGGCTATCTACTAGGGGGAGACAGTACAATAGCAATTATTGAGCTCCATCAACACTATGTATCTCATAATACTCTTTCTTTTCTGGATCACATGCTTTCAATTCTTTTCTCCTTTGCATTCCCTGGGATTCACTTCCCTTTTCTGTCTCTCTAAAGAATTCTGCCTGTTCTATCCAGGACTTCTCACTTTCCCTGGTGTGTTGTAACGTCGAAACTCTGTACAAAGCCTTGCACTTGTAGCATTTTGTATTCTTTCAGGCAGAAGGATAAGTATTGTGCATATCTCATAAGATCATCACACCACTTTCTCTGTTATTATGTTGTTTAGAATCTCTCATTCTCAATCTCTCCACAAAATGTCTCACCTCATTTGCTTGCTTTAATCATAAGGTTCCCAGAAGCTACTTCTCTGGAAAGATGTCATACGACAAGTGATCAAGAAGCTTAGATTATCAAGTATTATTGGAATAATCTTTTTGAAATGTTGCATTTAATTATCCTTAATGTTTATTAATTTTTAAAGGGGGATTGAGACTATAAAAGTCTTGGAAAAACAATACATTCTTTAGCTTTGTTTCTTGCCTCCTATATTCTCACAATAATCAGGTCTTTATTGAAAGATAATATTTTGTGCTAATGCTCATGGTATTCTATAGATATTGTCTCTAAATATGGAGGCACTATATAACAACCATTGCTAAACGGTCATTCCATCTATCTGAACAGATTAAAGAAACAGAGTTAAATTTTGCACATTCTCATTTACTAAGAAACTATCATATAAAGGTAATACAAAATGCACGTTTATTTTGCCATGCTCGTTTTTTGCTGCCATTGGGCAGATTGTGGGGAAAAAACACTGGGTAACCTGGGAGAACAAAAGCAGGAACGGTCTTTGTTTGTGGAGGGAGGAAAATCCTAGTAAATTAGCGCTTATAAATTAGATTAGATTTATTAGATTTGTATGCTGCCCCTCTCCGGAGACTCAGAGTGGCTCACCAGAGCAAAACACAATGATTAAAAAACAGTTAAAACCCTTAATATAAAAAAGGAGTTTGTGAAAGGCAAGGAGGATGGGGGCAGTCCTGATCTTCGGGGGGAGTTGATTCCAGAGGGTCGGAACCGCCACAGAGAAGGCTCTTCCCCTGGGTCCCACCAGATGACATTGTTTTGTCGACGGGACCCAGAAAAAGCCGAGTCTGTGGGACCTAATCGGTTGCTGGGATTCGTGCAGCAGAAGGCGGTCCCGGAAATATTCTGGTCTGATGCCATGAAGGGCTTTATAGGTCATAACCAACATTTTGAATTGTGACCGGAAACCGATTGGCAACCAATGCAGACTGGGGAGTGTTGGTGTGACATGGGCATATCTGGGAAAGCCCATGATTGCTCTCGCAGCTGCATTTTGCACAATCTGAAGTTTCTGAACACTCTTCAAAGGTAGCCCCATGTAAAGAGCATTACAGTAGTCGAACCTCAAGGTGATGAGGGCATGAGTGACTGTGAGCAGTGACTCCTGGTCCAGCTAGGGCCGAAACTGGTGCACCAGGCGAACCTGGGCAAACACTCCCTCACCACAGCTGAAAGATGGTTCTCTAATGTTAGCTGTCAATCGAGGAGGATGCCTAAGTTGTGGACCCTCTCTGAGGGGGGTCAGTAATTCCCCCCCCCCCAGGGTAATGGATGGACAAATGGAATTGTCCTTGGGAAGCAAAACCCACAGCCACTCTGTCATATCTATATCTATATCTATATCTATATCTATATCTATCTATCGATCTATACTTGCAGTCATCTATTTGCATGTGGGTGGACCTGCCTTGAGACAGATAGAGGAGGGGTTCCTAAAACCATTGGAAATATGTGTTTTCCTATGGTCTTAGGCGACCCCAGTGAAAGAGTTGTTCGACTCTCAAAGTGGTCGCAACCCCCATGTTGAAAACCGCTGATATAGGTTAATCTTTGCAGTAATTAACACATGAGATAACCAAGGGATGAATGGTCATAAAAAGGGTCCAGCAATATTTGTAATTGATGCACCAGGTGAATCTATGCAAAAAGCCCCCTGGCTGCTTCTTGATCTTTAAATCACAGTCTTGTTAGTGTAGAGCTTAATTCTGTCCATCTAAACCTTTATACCTTCAGTCACTGAAATAAGACCTTGAAAAAAATGTTCCACTCCCAAGATTTTTTGTTAACAAATACATATATGGAAAATACTTACGGTATCATGTCGCTGATCCTTTCCTGATATGACCAAGAGGTAATTCCACACCAACATCAGCAACAAGACCAGTGGAATCATGTACAGCTCAAAATTCCATGTTACAATAAGGAAAAGCTAGAACCAAGAAAAAGATTATTTACCTTCAGTTATCCTGTAATAAAATAATGGAATGCATATGAGGGAACCTTTTTCTGCTATTCATATTGTGCATATTCCTGTTTCAGCAGATTGGAAAATTTTGAGGATATGGGGAAATACAGGCATGGGAGAAGAATTATATATCCATTTATAATAGTGTTACAATCAGTTTTGTTCACAGAAATAAAGTGCAGGTAGTCCTTGAGTTACGAATTTAATAGAGCCTGCCCATTCCATTGGTAATTCAAAAATTTGTAGGAATCTCGTACATTGAACAATATCACTCCCTGCTTTCACCCATGCATTCGCTAATTTAATGTGTGGGCGAATGCATGGTTTGTTAAGTAAACATAAGATAGGCCATGGGGGGGGGGCTCATGAGGAAACAGGCCATCTACTTCAGACCACCCAAAGCCTACCGCGACCTGGAGATACCTCCCTCCCCTGGGGACCCCACAATTCCTTCCCCCCCTATCCTGCTGTACTGGGTGATTTACCTCATGAAGATCTCTCTCCTCTCCTGTTTCTTTGCCTGCCCCCTCCTTTTTTGTCAGCAAAGGGCCTGATGAGGCCTATAGTGCTGAGGCCTCTTGGACTGCATTCTATGTGCTGGAGGCCTCATCAATCTGATCTGGGGCAAGAAAGCAGCCCCGAAAAGCTGTGTGCAGCCTTTCGGGGCTACTTTTTCATCAGCAAAGCGCTTGAAGACTGAATCCCTGTAGGCTTTTGCAGCCCTATGCAAAAACCTTTGCCTGTAGGAACAGGGCCTTGGCGGATGTGCCCGCTCCTCCCAAGCTATGCTGGTGCCAACAAAGGCTTTTTTGAGAAGGGCTGCTGAAGCCCATAGGAATGAAATCTCTCTGTAGGCTTTGCCAAGGAAACAACAAACAGAAGAAAGGGCTGATGCACCGAAACCTTTCCTCTGTTGCAAATATCCAGGCCTCAATTTGCAGACAATGGAGGCCTAAAGTGCGAGATTACTCAAGATCTCACACTACTGATCTCACATGATCTCGCAGTATGTTAGGCCGCTGTTCTCTACAAATGAAGGCAAAGAAACAGAGGAGAATCTTTGCAAGGTAAGTGAGTCTCCACAAGCAAAGTTCCTGCAAAGACCTGGCTGTGGGAAGGGTGGATAGGCGGAGTAAATGTTGCAGAGCCTTTGCAGTCGTTCATAAGGATGAACAATTACGGTACCTTAGTGCAATATTCATAATTTCTGGATTTGTTCGTAAATACTAAGAGGAGCTTATCGTGTAACTTTGAATGTTTGCTAAGGTAATGTACAAAACATGGAAAAAACAGGTTGTACTTCAAATCTCAAATCAGACTTATTCTTAATCAGTCAGCTAAATATGGCACAGTAAAATTTCAATTTAACAGAATATTCAGAGAAAAGGGTGTCTCTTAAATCTGAACATCTGTTAAAATTTATGTCATTTGTGTCAAAGTTCTTATTATTATGCAATTGACTTAAATGGCATCATTTGCAAAGAAGTCACAATTTAAAGGGCACATATAGGTATGAAGGCTACATAAAACACTTGTCCATTGTATCTGAGGTTTGTTAGATCAAGATCCATTAAATCAAGGCTTAAGAGTCATATGGGTTAATATGATAAATAAAAGTAATCATAATTCTGTTTCTACAGAATGCCAAGCAATTAATTCAAGGCAAAGAAACTAATACAATTTATCATTTTTGTCTCTTATACAAGAAATGAAATAAGTATTTAACTATTAACTATCTACTACCACAAATAATGTAACATTTTCATCTCTTTGCACTTAACCCAGAAACTGAAGAAATAAAAGTTCTGGTGTTCCTTCTCTATAGCTGTTACTCTTTGGAGGAAAAAGTTCCAAAGATTTAACTATCCATATAAAAAAAATAGTACTGTCAATATGAATGCTAGTAACTTATCAATACTTTTTCTAAGAGGTCCCTAATCAAAAAATATTCCAAGTGAACACTTTTATTTAGAAATATACTTTGGCAATGTATTTTATGATATTATCGACCAAAGGAACTTGGGTCTACTGCTGGGATTGGAAGGGAAGTACAGTGATCCCCCGCTCGTTGCGAGGGTTCCGTTCCAGGACCCCCCGCAACGAGCGGGTTTTCGCGAAGTAGCGCTGCGGAAGTAAAAACACCATCTGCGCATGTGCAGATGGTGTTTTTACTTCTGCAGCGCTAGCGAGGAGTCGAAGATTGGGGGCGGCGCGTCAAACTTCCGCGTTTGTCTTCGGGACTCATTGGAAAGTCGCGCGGGTGTTTTAAAACGTCCCCGCCGACATGGGGGGCTCGCTAGCACCCCCCTGAACCCCCAACCCGGGTTTGGGGGTGTGCTAGCGAGCCCCCCATGTCAGCGGGCACGTTTTAAAACACCCGCGCCACTTTCCAATGAGTCCCGAAGACAAACGCGGAAGTTTGACGTTTGTCTTCGGGACTCATTGGAAAGTCGCGTGGGTGTTTTAAAACGTCCCCGCCGACATGGGGGGCTCGCTAGCACACCCCCGAACCCCCAACCCGGGTTTGGGGGTGTGCTAGCGAGCCCCCCATGTCGGCGGGGACGTTTTAAAACACCCACGCACCTTCCCAACTGAGCCCTCAAGCCAAGCACCAAAGGCAAACTTCTGTGGGCGGGAGAAGGGCGCGCGAGCCGCGGGCGCGCGGGCAGGCAGGCTGCGGCCCGAGCGAATGGTGTGGGCGGGAGAAGGGCGCGCGAGCCGCGGGCGCGCGGGCAGGCAGGCTGTGGACAAGCCGTTCGCTCGGGCCGCTTCCCAGCTGAGTACTCAGCTGGGAAGCGGCCCGAGCGAAGCGGCAGCAGCGAGGAGTTTGCGTGGGCGGTGGTGGGGAAACTCCTCGCTGATGCCGGCCAAGAGGGGGAAGACCTAGGGAAGCCGCCCAGCAGCTGATCTGCCCGGCGCCATATACGCATGCGTGCCCATAGAAAAAAAGGGCACGCATGCGCAGATGGTGTTCTGACTTCCGGGTTCAAAAATCGCAAATTACCCTGTTCGCAATGGTCGGGGACGCAATAACCGGGGGATCACTGTATAGTGGAATCTTAAGAATTGAACTATACTTTCAAATTCTAGTTTTTATATTTTATGTGTTCGTTTTACATTATTATAGGAAAGAATAATTAGAATATCTGAATTTATTTTGATAACCCCCAATTAAGTTTGAAAGTTTCAAAGAAGTTTGAATATTTCTTCAAACACTCCTTCAAAACAACAGGCAAGAATACTTCCTCCTTCCTCAATAGGAAAGGACAGCTTTTAAGGTGATGTCTGCCAGTGCATGGTTTCTGACACGTGCACCATCTAACAAATGTTTTGTCCTGGAGGTCTACTTTTATTCAGCATCTGATTTCTGGAGATTTGATCAATCTTTAAAAATCTCAAAGTATAATCAGTTATTGATATTGTTTGAAGATTATTTTGCCAGATCAGCAGCACAAAGAGAAAAAGCAATACTATGACTGGTTAAAGATTAGGCATTTTTATGAAAGTGGCCTTCAAGTTTTTAATTTAAACTTTATATTTAATTTATGAACATTTTAACCATTACATAAGCAGAAATACGAAAGAATATTGTTACCTTACATTTTATTTTCTGAGAAATTGCCACTGAGTATATGTGATATCTATTTTCTAAAAAAGCAATGAAAATATGAAGGCAAAATGTAGAAATCTAGGCTAGTATAGCGCACTATTTAAATTCTTAAAAGTGAGAAATGTATTATCGAGCAATTTTACGCACACTTGTGCAAACGAAAAGCCAGTATGATTGTAATGGAGATAGATTCAATTTAAAGTGATCAATAGGACTGTGCTTTTGAAGGACAATTTAAGCTTTCAATCTCAAATAAAGGATCTTTTCACCT
Organism: Erythrolamprus reginae; assembly: GCF_031021105.1. NCBI lineage: Eukaryota > Metazoa > Chordata > Lepidosauria > Squamata > Dipsadidae > Erythrolamprus > Erythrolamprus reginae. The sequence goes on along the minus strand of NC_091951.1, from coordinate 304,618,025 downwards.
ATGCTTTCTTGTGTCTTATATACATAAACTCATTTCTAATCTCAGCATCCTTGAAAGCATGAAATAAGATACCCCAAAATATGTATTTTAAATGACAGCTTATGTGATCCCATTAATACTTTAACGTAAATTCCTCCTTATGTAAAAATAACGATGCTTCAAGCATAAGCCAAGTATTATGTGAATCTACAGAATTCCTTCCATGCTCCATAAATATGTTTACATCAATGAATTAAAAATACATTTCACCTGATCACATAAAGTTTGGAAGTAACACAATAGGTTCAAGATAAGGTAACAGAGAGTATTCAAATTCTTTGAAAGATAGTCAAAGACAGTATTACAAATGCAGTATTCAATTAAATGGGGGAGAGGAACCTATAAGGAATCAATAATTGCGTTAAGATTAACTGAAAGTATTCCTTGTGACAAATTTACATTAGAGAAGAGAGCTAAAAATTAACGTAACACTAGATGGTAAGTGGGGGGGAAAGACAAAGATTTTGAAAATGCAAAAGCTTGCAGCTGTTTTATAAAATATACTATATTCGTGGTAATGTTGAGCATTTCTTTTCTTGGCAAGGTTTTTCAAAAGTGGTTTGCCACTGCCTCCTTCCTAGAACTGAAAGAGAATAATTGGCCCAGGGTAACCCAGATAATTTTGTGCCAAAGGCAGACTAGAACTTTTGATTTCCCAGTTTCTTCTAGCCTGATGCCTGAATGAATGAATGAAATTAATTAATAAAATACACGTACATTAAATTGGCTCTCATTCCTTTATTATTTGGTGGGCAATCACACAATGTCATATGACTTGCAATCCCCAACTAAATTGGCTCTCATTCCTTTATTATTTGGTGGGCAATCACATTATTTCATATGACTTGCAATCCCCAAAATTAATTCCTCTTCTATTTTGAAGAGCCAGGTGTTTATGGACACATTGTTCTCCTTTGGTTACTGTTATTAGTACACCTAATAAACTTAACTATGACATGACAGTCAATCAGATCTGGCAAAATACTGATATTGCCGAGGGCAAGGAAAGTTACATTGCTCTCATTCATAATGTGTTACAGGAGAGGGAATACATGCCACTTGCGAGGAAACCTGGACTACTCTTCCCTTTTGCTATAATTCTGTGGCAGGTTTATGGCTTGATTTTTGCTGTTACAAAACATTGCAGTGTGATACAGCAAGAAAGTATGAATTGATTCCAGTGATATGAACATCTTGGATCGAGACAAAAAGTCAAATACTTTTGCTTTTGCTTTAATAAAAAACAAACGATGGTGCATTTTTATGTTGAATATATTGTTTCCATTCAGCTCAGCTGACCATTCAACTGATCATTCACATGGTTCAACTATTATAAAATCTGCGTACTCACATTTTCATAATGGTTGGTCTCAGAAAGGATAGTTCTGAAAACATAAAAGTTTACCTTTCCTGGTATATTGCGAGAGACTACTGGGATTCCAACAACACCAAGCACCTTAAAAAATATCCAGCCCTAATGAAAATGCCCTTTATAAATTTTAACCAGCAAAATGCTCAACTGTCATAGTTTGTTTCCACACGCACCCTCTGAATTTATGAGTAACTTTTTATCTAAAACATCAAGTATGATCATTGCAAAAATCTATTGTGTATCAGAATATGAAATTTCAGCTTTATGCTGAGGGAGGCAAGATAGTCAATATTGGTAGGTGCACCACAAAGTTCTGATATCGGCAGATGCCAAGGACTGCTTAAGGGTTGTTCTTGCCCATTTCTGGGAAGCTGGGCTCAGAATCAAGGGAGAGATATGTCAAATTGCAGTCCTGGAAGTCTAATTCCTAGGCTACCAGATCGACGGCTCGGAAATCCACTCCACTGAGAGCAAGGTTAAGGCTATCAAGGAGGCCCCTACATCTAGAAACAAAACAGAGCTCCAAGCTTTTCTGGGTCTCCTGAAATCTTACAGCATTTTCTTGCTGCAGAAAGCAATGGTGATAGAGCCACTCTTCCTGCTTTTTGGCAAGAAGCCCACTTGGCATTGGGGACAGCCTGAAGGTTCTTTATGGCCTAGCTATAATAAGCCATAAAGAGTAAAGAGAAGTAAAGAGACTTCTGTCCTCAGTAGTGATGGCCTGGTCTGGAAGTGATGGCTGGGGGGACTGTTAAAAGGGGAGTTACAACCTTTTGCTCTGCACCAACATTAATGGTCTGTAAATAAGGGGTGTTTTCTATGTGAGGACCTGGCTGTGGCACTGGGAAAACTAAAAAGCAGTATTGGAAGTTTTGCATGAGGGACACCTAGTCTGGATGAAGGTTCTGGCAAGGAGCTACATCAGGTGGCCTAACATCAATAAAGAAATAACCAAGTGTGTAGTTACCTCTGCTGCTTTTCAGGAGCCCAGAGCCTCTTTCCCAGTGGCCCCAGTTAAGGAATGGGAAAATCCAAGGGCACCCTGGGTCAAGATTCACATTGACTTTGCAGGGCCAGTGAAAGGTCAAAATGTTCTAATTGTTATGGACACTTATTCCAAATGGCTAGGAATCATCATAATGCCCTCAACCACAGCACAGGCAGTTATCCGAGTATTGCGGTGCCTATTCAACCCTCATGGGCCACACTTCACCGCCACACAGTTCAAAATATTCCTAGCCAAACAGAGGATTAGATGGTTTAGGTTTAGGTTTATTGGATTTATATGCCGCCCCTCTCCGCAAACTCGGGGCGGCTCACAACAATAATAAAAAACAGTACAGTACACAATACCAAATCCAATGCCCACCCATCCAGTTCCAATTTAAATTAATAATCTCATAAAAAACAGTATATATAAAAAACAGGCACACAGTCAATCAATCAACAAAACAACATGGGCAAGGGGGAGGTGTTTTAGTTCCCCCATGCCTGACGGCAAAGGTGGGTCTTAAGGAGTTTACGAAAGGCAGGGAGGGTGGGGGCAATCCTAATCTCAGAGGGGAGCTGGTTCCAGAGGGTCGGGGCCCCCACAGAGAAGGCTCTTCCCCTGGGTCCCGCCAGACGACATTGTTTAGTCGACGGGACCCGGAGAAGGCCAACTCGGTCGCTGGGATTCGTGCGGCAGGAGGCGGTCCCGAAGATATTCTGGTCCGGTGCCATGAAGGGCTTTATAGGTCATAACCTATAAAGGTTGTGGCATCGTTTCATCCGGCCAGCAATGGCCTGACCGAAAGAATGGTTCGATCACCAAAGAAGACCTTAGCAAGAATGAGTAAGAATAAGCCCTGTGGATTGGGGCCAGGATTGCCAAATTTCTAATGGTCCAATACATTACACCTAGTACCACCACAAATAGGAGCCCCATAGAGTTACTAATGGGCAGGTGACTTAGATCATAGTTGGGCCACATTCACCCCAATTACATAGCACAAATGCCACCCAACTCAGAGAAAGTTTATGCCCATAATTATACTGAGGGAACAATCTAGATATCCGGCAGAGTGATAGAAGTAACTGGGCCCAAATCTAACAGAGTCGCGATAAGAGATTATTTGCACTCACAGTGCTCATTTTCTAAAAACAAACACTCATTTCTTATGTTGTAGCTTTTGTTTTGCTTATAAAGGCAGAAATATTAGAAATTATTTTTCAATATGTATTATTAATGTTTCATTTCATTTATTTTTCTAGTAATTATTAGTCCCCGAGTCTACTGAGAGGGGCGGCATACAAATCTAATAAATTAAATTAAATTAAATTAGTCTCCCCAGGACAGAAATAAATACCTTGGTATATACATTTAATCTGTCATAAATTTCCTATATTTTTCTGTATATATAATATTATATGGAAAGACATAAGCAAAACCAGAAATGTATGTACTTATATATAAGGAAATCCTATGAAAATCCCTATAGGGAATGTGTGGGTTATTGTTGCAATGTCTGTCATCCATGTAAGAGAAACAGAAATGAGATGGGCATTAAATTTGCATACAGCCTGAAGCACAGAGGTGCCATATGTGAAGAATTGATGGGCATATCTTGCAGGAAAATTCTGTCAGGTTATCTCAGGAAAAAACACCCCCAAGGAGATAATTTAAAGATATCATGAGAATTTGCTTCAGAACATGAAAATAAACTCAAACTCTACAGCAAGGGGAAATGTTAACCAAAACCTTATAGATGCAATACAATCAATATTTTAGTTAATTAACTTTGAGTTTAACATTGTTAGAAACACTTCCACTAAGATTTCAGAGTATTTATAAAAATGTCTAAAACAAGAGGTGTATGTACACACAGAACATATACACATATCAAATAAAACACCCACACCCACGCACACACACACATCAAATACAAGCACACACACACAAATAGGAAAAGAGAAAAATCAAGGTCAAATCATTGTAGTTAATATGTTCTATAGAAAATATGTGATATTAACATACATAAACAAATACAAATAGATGAGCAGCTCATGAGAAATGGTAAAATGTTCCCAAATTGGTGATGCCTGCTTTAAAAAAAAAAAACTTAAATTGCTCCTACAGATACAATCTACCTAATCTAGCTACCATTAGAAGCTTGCTGAGCAATTTTTTTACATTTACTATGGTACATAGATAACTCAGTCATGAAATTATAAACACAGATAATGAACATAACTTTCTCATTACAACTTCCATAGTATTACACGTAGAACCCAACATTCTTGGGAGTAAGGCTTGGTGCTAATTGGCCATTCCCTAGCCTATTTGAGGGATGACAAGGAAGCAATTTGCAGGAAACATTTGTTAGTATTCCTTCATGTCTTGTTTCCAGAAATGTCTGAATGGCTCCTGTTCTCTCTCTTGGCATTTTTCCTGCAAATTTCTTCTGGGTATTTTGCCAACCACCATAAGATCACTGTTATCTACAAGTCTGTTTTCTCAGAATTGAGCTATTTCATGGACTCGTGCTGGCTGTTAATGACGTTGAATTAACAGCCGGTGTTCAGAAAAACTCTATTTGTGTTTGATGACTGCTAAGAAAGCTCATTAGTAGTCCTTAATTAGTAAGCTAAGGTTTGTACAGACTTTGTGTGCTGCGTTCTTTGTGGCCTGTAGCTGGGGCAGAACAGTATTGTAAGTATAGGAAATCAAAAGCTTTCTAATGGTTCCAGTTTGACCATTGATTTTCCCAAATGTAGCTAGATAGGTAAATGTGTGTGTGTGTCTGTGTCTGTGTAAAACTTGGCAGCAAGCATACTTTAATACTCCTTTCCTCCTCATCCTATATTTCATACAACAACCTTGTGAAGGTGGGTTGCGCTGAGTGTGTGTGACTGGTTCAAGGTCAGCCAAATGGCTTTCATGTTAATGGCAGAACTAAAACTCATAGTCTTCTGGCTTCTAGCCTGATGCCTTACTCATTAGACCAAACTATCTGTCATATTTTATATTTTATGAAACAAATATCACAGAAAGAATATAATCAGTTCTATTGTCAAGCCTGTGCAGAAGTTGGAAATACATCAATGGCTGACCACATGATCTGTAGAAGGCCTGATGTTTATGGGAACTTTGGAGGGGTAATTTCATGAGGGAGCAGATACAGCCACAAAGCATTCTTTCAAGGCCATCATATGCCCACCACCAGAGCGGAAGCGAAAGAAAGAGTTGCCATGCTGCCATGCTGGCACAACCTGAGTGGGCAACATGACAAGTTTGGGGGAGGGGGCAAGGCATGTGAACTTTCACTTTTCAGTCCACTAGCCTCCCAGAGAGTGTCGAGAGAATATCGAGACTTAAGAGTGTTTAGCGAGGAAGAATGTAACAAATTTCCCCCTCACTGGCTGATGGATTATGCAATAGAATTCGAGCCAGGTGCAACACTCCCAAAGCCAAAGATATATTCCATGTCCCCAAAGAAGCTGGAAGAGCTGAGGAGGTATATCAATGCCAACTTGGAGAGGGGGTCCATCCAACCAGCAAAGTTGAGGGTCGCCACCCCTGTGCTATTCAAGGAGAAGATGGGGGGGTCAGATTTTGGGGGATAAATGTGGTGTGTGTGCAGAACACCTACCCCCCTTCTCCTCATGAAAGACTTGCTGAACCACCTGTCCAAAGGCAAGATGTTGTAATCCGCCTTGGGTCTCAGGAGAAGGGCAGCATAGAAATAAATGAATAAATAAATAAATAAAACAAGATGTTTGCCAAGCTAGATTTGTGAGAAGCATACTATCACATCCAAAATAGAGAGGGGAATGAATGGAAAACTGCATTCAACTGCCCGCTGGGAAGCTTCCAATTCAAGGTGATGTCTTTTGGACTGCAGGGAGCCCCCACAGTTTTCATGCAGTACATCAACAAGGTGCTCCACCCCCATTTGTACAAGTGGCTGCTCGTCTATTTCGATGATATTCTCATCTTTAGTGAGTCACTGGAAGACCATGTGAAGCTGCAGTGACAAGTCTTGAAAAAACCCCTAGCTGCCAAATTATATGCGATTGAGATTGCCCAGCAAAAAGCTAGGACCAAAATTCTTAGGGCCCTTCCTTATAGTCAAAATAATAAACCCAGTCATCATGCAGCTTACATTGACCAGAATATTGGGGAAAATTCACCCAGTATTCTACCGCAGCTTACTAAAACCGGTGACAAGTTCTGAATTAAGGCCACAAACCCTGCCACTACTTCCACCCCCTTGTAATACAAGGAGAGACGCATTATGAAGTGAAATTTTTTTTAGACTCCTGAGAATTTAAAGGCCAGTTACAATACCTCATTCATTGCAAGGGGTACCCCTTTGTCTGAATCCACATGGGTAAAAAGTTGGAAGCAGACAGATTAGTTAAACAGTTCCATGACAAATACCCAGATAAGCCAAAGGGTCCCCCTGGGGGAGGGAGGGGTGGTTAAACTGGTTAACCCTTTGTGATCTTTTCCTCCCCACAGCAGGATAATTTTTTTTCTTGAGGGAAGGCCAGTTGTAAAGCTGGTGCAGAAGTTGGGAATAAATCAAAGGCTTGCCACACTATCTATAGAAGGCCTGATGTTTATGGGAACTTGGGAGGGATCAGATGTAGCTCCAAAGCATTCTTTTGAGAAGTTCAAGGCCACCATATGTCCACCACCAGAGTGGAAGCGGAAGGAGTCGCCGCTACACTGCCATGCTCCACGCTGGCACAATCTGAGTGGGCAATGTGACAAGTTTATGGGTGAGGGGCCAGGTATGTGAACATTCAACTGGGTGGGAAGCTCAGATTTGGGTTCCCCTGTGGAAGTGCCAGGATAACTCCGGAAATAAATTAGCATTTTAAGCAATGCCTTGACTTGCACTCTGATTTGAATTTGGATGTTACCTGGAATCCTGAAAATCTATTTAATTTCGCTGTCATGTAATCACACTGATTACCATTTCCCCCTTATATATCAAAAGGAATATACAAAATTTCACAATACCAACCAAATCATTCTTTTGAACTGAATCATCATATTACTTAAATGCATTTATGAAGTAGTTCTGGTTAAAAAGATTAAGCCAATGTGCTCAATTTGGGGAATCTAAAAGCATATGCATTTTTTTTAAGGACTGAAGCTCAGATATTGCTCAAAATAGTATTTACAGTCACAATACTTTCTCTCACACAAGGGGGAGGAGGAGAGGAAGGAAACAAAAAGAAGTTTTGTCGGGCCATAGAATGCAAAAAGGGATAGATCTTAGTGGAACAAGAAAATCATATATACACTCTTCATTTGAGTCAATATTTTACTACATACTCTATTTTCATTTGAGTAGGTATTTTACTTTTCCAATAAAATAAATGGCCAATCTATATGAACAATATTTCTGCATGTCCCTTCAGGAACAGTAATGCTTCCAGGAACATGTTGGAATCATAAGCTTAAACTATAATCAACTGTTTAATCATTAAACTTTTGCAAGATTTGGTTAATTTAGTCAACATATAAACAAATCAAATGTATATTACAATATTATAAATTAAATCAAATTTTATGTTTTGTACAACCCAATTAAGAATTTCTCAATCCCTCATCCTTTCTTTAAAAAAAGATAGTTGAAGGATTCTCAAAGATCATATCTATCGCATAATAACAAGTTGCATTTATAAAGGAAAGCGGGTACTCCAGCAGTATAGGTAGTCCTTGACTTACAACAGTTTATTTAGTGACAGTTCATAGGTACAGTACAAAGTGACTTACAATGTTTTTTCACTCTTGGTAACTTAAGTCATATTTATGACAGTTGCAGGGTCCTGGGGTTATAAGATTAGCTTCTGCAACTTTCTGACAAGCAAAGTCAATGAGGAAACCTGACTCACTTAACAACAAAAACAATAATAATAACAACAACCTTGGATGTCTTCTAGTCCCTTGCTCAGGCAGGAAACTCTACACTACTTCAGACAAATGGTGATCCAACATTTTCTTTAAAACTTCCAGTGTTGGAGCATTCACAACTTCTGGACGCAAGCCATTCCACTGATTCATTGTACTTTCAGGAAATTTCTAAGGAGTTCTAAGTTGATTCTCTCCTTGTTTAGTTTCCACCCGTTGCTCCTTGTTCTACTCTCAGGTAGAATAGTTTGACTCCCTCTTCTTTGTGGCAACTCCTGAGATACTGGAACACTGCTATCATGTCTCCCCTAGTCCTTCTTTTCATTAAACTAGACATACCCAGCTCCTGCAATTGTTCTTCATATCTTTTAGCCTCCAGTACCCTAATCATCTTGGTTGCTCTTCTCTGCACTCTTTCTAGAGTCTCAACAACCTTTTACATCATACCAAACTGAATGCAGTATTCCAAGTGTGGCCTTACCAAGACATTATAAAGTGGTATTAACACCTCACGTGATCCTGATTTTATCCCTCTGTTTATGCATCCTATAACGGTGTTGGCTTTTTTGGCAGCTGCTGCACACTGATGGCTCATATTTAAATGGCAGTTCACTAGGACTCCAAGATCCCTTTCACAGTTACTACTGTTGAACAAGGTACCAACTATACTGTACCTGTCCACTTTGTTTTTCTTACCTAAATGTAGAAGCTTACTTTTTAAAATTTAATTTTGTTACATAGTACTCAATGTCCAAGTCTGTCAAGAACCTTCTGTATCTTGAGTCTATCTTCCGGAAATTTTTTGAGTTTCCCATCCAAGTCCTTGATGAAGATATTGAAGAGTGCTGGGATTAAAACAGAGCCTTTGGGTACTCCAATGCATACTTCCTCCATGCACATGCAATGATATTACTAACTTAAAAACTGCAGTGATTTAGTAAACAACTGTGGCAAGAAAGGTTATAAAATAGGGCAAAATCCACTTAACAAATGTCTTACTTAGTAACAAAAATTTTGTGCTCAATTGTAGCCATAAGTCAAGACTACCTTTATTGGCAAAATTATAGATTCCAGATCCAAATAACATTTATGATGATGAGCAGATTGTTCCCATTTCCCCAAAATTTGTTTTAGTCATGGTTCTAAATATACTTTCTTTTAAAATAATTATTTATCATAATTAAAATTCAATGACTTTGTAGATAAACTGTGCAAGCTGTTACATCAGCCATTGTAAAAAAAAGTTTTGTGATGCGCAAGATTCCTTTACATGAGTCTGCATTTGTGTTCAACATGTTCATGCATTCAACAATCTCTCTTTTGGTGCATACCATGGAAAAAGCTTCTCCTCTTTGACAAATCAAACTATGAACTGTTTTGTGAGCATCATTTGGAAAGAAAGAGCTATCACTAGAGAGGCTCCCATTTTTTAACTTTATTGAATTCACTCCAAATAGATTTCATCATAATACTTTTCAGTTTCTTTTGTATTAGTATTCTCTCACTACTTTATTTTTAATTGCAAGGTGGTTCTTATTTGTGTTCTTTGCCTTCAAGATAAAGAGACCTCTTTTTATTGAGACAATGAAAAGCTGAAAACTCTCATGCTGATAGCCTGAAATATTTTTGCTACTACAGTGAGTCAAAGGGTGGCTCCCTCCCACCTGCATTTGACTTTGCATGTTCTAGTATACGCACGAATGCGCAGATAATATGATTAGAAAACAGCTTGTTCATAGAAAGCTGTAGTGTTCCCTTTTCAAGTCTCCCATGGTGCAGCACACTGACAAAGGAATAATAAAGATGCACATTAATAGGCCTTTGTAGGTTTTTTTTAATCCCACTTAGTGAATCTCAATGAATTTTGCACTCACAGCTGTCTTATGTTAACCAAAGGTTGGGCGGGGGGGGGGGTGTAAGACAAATGAATAAAAGGAAACTATTGTAATAATTGAAGTCCACATTTCTTGGACCAAGGAATAACTTCAAAATAATATTTTTATGTGCTTTGTTATCAATAAAATAGAATGAAGCTCCAAATTTTTATTCCAGCAGGCCATGATTGCTGATTAGAATAACTCAAGTCTCCTTCCATAATATATACTTATTATCAGAATTATACAGCTAAGAAGTTGCATTAAGAGGAAGGAAATACAATATGGTAAAAAAAAAAACCCCATTATTGCTAGGATGATTCAAAGTACCAAGGAACCCTGAAACAGTAATCGCTATTCATAGATGTTGCTCATATTTATGTATCCTTAATAAATGCTGTAAAAGCAGTGCACAAGTGTTGCTTACTACTGCTCCATGCCAACCTCATAAGAACGAATGTATTTCTCTCTCATGGCTAAATGGAAATCATGTAGGTGGCCTTGTTTAAAGATGAAAAGAAAAGCGAGATTAAAAGATTGCAACTTCATTTACCTCATTAGTGACTTGAAAATAAAGCAATTGCTGAATAGTGTTTTGTATAAAAGAAATAGAATATAGTCGGTCAGAACAAAGCAACACATTAAAAGATATTTTGTGTGTGCACGTCAACCCAAAATAATTTTTGGATTTGCACTAATAATTTGAATTTTGTCACTGTGTTATTTCTTCATCAGATCATTCAGGAAAAGAGAATCTCAAAGCATGATATTTAGGCCATTTGCCATAAGATCATCATTAAAGTTTGAAAACTATACAAATGTAGTGCTAGTTAGAGTTGGTTTATAAGGCTTGAATAAATAAGCAAGTAAATAAATAAATAGCTAGTCTTGTCTTGAGATGTCACTGGTTTTGTGAGACAATAGTGCTACCTAGGGTTCAAAAGCAGAACAACATTCATTTATGATTAATTTGCTGAAAGGAGGAATCAGAAGTTTTATAAATTAGGAAAAACATAAAAATACTGTGATAGCAGATATATGAAGAATGTCTTCTGCTTTTATCTAAAATTTAAAATTGTCCATTGTTGCCTCCGCCTAGCTATGTTCCTGCTAAAGGAATGTTAGTGAAACTCATTTTAAAGAGTGACGTTTATTGAACTTTTTTTAGAATTGAGCTAAAACTAAACAAAAAACAATGAAATGTGAAATAATAAGTTCAACAATGAGGGGAAATGCTGAGACTTTAAAAATTTTGTTTACTGCAAAAGACTGAATGTTCCAATTGGTAGATTTCTGTAAATACTTTTTCTAACTAACTTTGCCATTGAAGCACATGTGATAAAGAACTGTTTCTAATATTACAGTGAAAGCGACTAAAATTGATACAGGAGGCATTCTTTGTGCTTCTGCTTCCATAGAAAGCAATTCTAAATCAAGCTAGCTTACTTCTAAATGTTATTTTCTAGAGTAGTTGAAACATTTCTACAAGTATCAGCTTTGTGTACTTCACACTGACTGTTCCATAATACACTTTCAATAATTATGTTTTTCTACATGAGAAGATAAATATTTGATGTAAGTCAATAATAAAAATGATTAATATGTGTGCTAGTTAATATATGCATTCATTATAATTATTAAAATACTTTTACTGAGCATAAGACTAATATGTAGTTCTAAATCAAGCATGGCATTTAATTCTATACGTGTCTTATTATATTACAAGCAGGCAGATTAATATATGTATCTTTGCATATTATTATATGTCAATATATAACTATTAGCCACCTGTTTTGGAAATCATTCAAAAGCAATAGCAAAACTTGGTATATGTGTAATGTTTTAGTTTAATATATATTCATATTTAGTAGGTTAATTCCATTCATTAACTTTTATCATCTAAAAAGAAACAAATATAAGCCTTTTGAAACTCCCCCCTATACAGTATTTTATTAAATTACAAGAATAACCCTCAGGCATACAAATTTCAACTGTTGAATATAATTGCAACAAATTAGAATAATGTAATTTGAAAAAATATTTTTAAATATTAACTACACTTTATTTTTAAACTGTTTTACATATTCCATGCAGAAAACTATTTTTAAAAACTGTCATTTAAAAAAATTACTAAAATTTCGGTATATGTTCAAGGTACATGTTTTTAAAACAAATATTAATTTAGTAAAAACAATTTAAGAATGAATCTGACAATAGTTTCAACTGTAAAAAAATGAAACAACTAAGTACAAAATAGTCCAGTTTTAGAATTGAAATGATTAAACTTGACTCCAACACACATCTCATATTTTATCGTGACCATAAAATTAAATTCTAGGAATAAAAATTCTGTTTATATATTAAAATTGCATTTCACATATAAATAATATTCTTGTTCAAATTTTAGCTAATCCTTTAATCTGCTATTACTAATGCTACACTTCAAACAGGTATATTTTTAAATGAATGTGAATTAAGAGAAAAGCTTGTTCTTATTTGCATTTCCCTTATAATTTTTTTAACAAAAAGCATAATTATCTTCAAACAAATAAAAAACAAAAAAACTCATAATGTATTTTTTGGAAGAAAAGAAGAAATGTACATCGAAAATATTTTAGGGTAGAACTTTTCTGAAATGTTTCTGATTTTTTAAATTATATGATACTTAAACTCTATAAAAGAATACAGAACTTTCAATTATAAGACATAAGATGGTGCATTAAGCTCTAAGATTTGTGACTTGTCATTAATCTATAATGCTTTGATATTTCATTTTTGTTGTATGGCAGCCAAGGTTACTGTTAGAAAATTTTAAAAGGCTATACCAAAGACAAGCATTAAATAAAAGAAAAACCTTGATATAACAAATCATTCTAATCAAATTTTGGGCTATGACTATGGTGTTTTAAACTTTAGATAATGCTAACATTTTATCTAATCTATTTTGGATAGAATGTTTGAAAGGATCAGCCACACATCAGTAAAATCAAACTTTTTAATTTCTACACCATAACATTATATGTAGTTATATTAAAGTACTGTAGATATGTTAAAATAATTTAAATCTCATGTAAACATTGATCTGTTCTGTCATCCAGGAACACACTTTGCATTTTCTAAACAGGAACAGAAGAGGTGAGAGACATCCATGATTCTTTCAAAGTAACAAAGATTTTTATTGTCTTTCATTCTTCTGAAATCAAATTTGTATTGACTATGGTTTGCATTTTAATGGCCAATTCTATGTTTATTCAGAAATCATACTTACAACAGATTTTATGTCCATTAATTTGCGTATTACACAATTTGTGTATTTCACAATTTGTATATTACACAAAGGATTACAGCTTTAAAATACGGTTTGAAATTTATTATGCAAAAGCAATTATTAAGTGAGATTTATGTCAGCATAAAAGTCATAGGATCAGCTTCAACTAAATAAAATGAGCTTACTCGAGTTAAATGTATACAACACCACAGTTTTAGATAAAAAAGAAAAGAAATAGGAATGTAGGGGTTTTTTGAAAATGTATTTATCTCCAGCATATCAGTTACATCATATTTCTTGAAACATTTAATTTGAATAATTTATTACCAGAATATATGAGTTAGAAAACTCTCAAATACTCAGGTCAGTTATCTTGCCCTTGATGGATATATCATATATAATTTCATTGCTTCAATCTCTCTATGCTGTGTGTAATTTGTAATCTTGATGGGCCACAACATGAGAACATTAATACCGCTTTCATGATTTGGAAATATTTTTTTCAATATGTACATAAATACAAGTGAATTTTGTTTCATATGGAATTCATAAAAATATTTTTTAAAGAAAACCAATTAATTTCCTTTGATTTTTTGCTGCCAAAATTATTGATATATATATAAAGGTGGGATATAATTTATATAGATATTTTATTACATAAGATCTCATTGTTATGGTTGATTTTTAAAAAAGTTAAAATGCACAAAAATCAGTAAACATTAAAGAGATGAATGAGATGAGATGAAACAACATTTATCTAAATAAAACCTTCTATATCACAAAATCCTTTATGAGGATGCAACACTTTGGCAATTAAATTGGCAAACATATATCTTATACATAGAATACTGTATATAAACTGGAACTTCTAAAATGCAACAATAAGACATGAATCGTATACAAATTTGAATGGAGTTGTATAGCATAGTACTTAAAGGAGACATATAGTCTATTAGCTTAATACATTTATTTATTTCAATTTAAAACCCAATTCAACTGAATGTGTTTATTAGTATAACTTAAAGTTCATTTTACAATTAGATAAAATTTAAGACATTTATTTTTTCTATAAATTGTTTCAAAGTTCTGGCCAAAACCTCAAATTCCTAATAAAAATAGCAGGTGATAGTTTGCTTTGCAAATTATCAATAATGAAGGAAAATGAAGAATAAACATGTACTTATATATCTTAACTATATTTGAAATAAAAGATAAAATAATGAAATTAGCAAAGGAAAGTATAAGGCATTATCACATTGAAAATTCATGCACTTTAGCAGTTACCTTTTTGCTTTAGTCTTACTATAATAACTCACTAACTAAACCTCTAAATCAAAGACCATCAACCTAGTTATTTTCAGGAAATGTGTAAGTTCATTGTGAGTTTAGAATAGATACAGCATCCTTCTTTGATTATATTTTCGGGTAAATTACTGTGCAGGTATTTAATGTTCATGCTGTAATTAAGACATTTCCCCTTCTAACCCTTGATTCTGATATGGTATCCCTTAGAAATATAAGGGTTACAAATCCCTTTCATTGCTTTAACAAACTCTTATTTTTCTTACTCTTCTATACATGCTATCAAGTCTATTTGCACTCATTCAATACATTATAGATAAAGTTACAGCAAATTTGTTTTTCTCAAAAATGCAGTGAAGCCTAATATCCCTTAAGTAACAACAGACTTGTCTTTCATTTAAGAGAGAACTGGCATAATTTTCTCCCAGAAACAAACCACCCCCTTACAATGGCTCTGTTCTTAAAATTCTGAATGCGATACAGCTCAATTTGCAGGTGTTCAGGTAGAAAGGTGAAAGGGTATTTGACCCTAATAGAGTAATTGTTTCTTGGGTAGGTAACTCCAGACAGTTCAATGATACGGTTCTACAGTAGTGCGAGATGGGCTGCCCGAGTTATCAGCTATGACTTGCATTGGTGCACTCAAATGCTCAGTCACTGAAATAGATACATATTATATCTGCTTAAGGAAAGAAGATATACAAATCCACTTTCAGCACAGAAGCAGAGAAACAAATACCACTTCACTGAAAAACTGTCCTGTAAGAATATTCTGATAGTTGCTAATTTTAGCTGCAAAAGATTACAAAACTAATAATTCCTGAAATAATACTAACTTCACAGACTGCCTTCCAGCTTTAAAAAAAATACTAAGTTTGGGATACTGTGAACTGCATCCCAAATAATTAACTAATAAAAGTTCAAAGGAAGTTATTTGTACAGCCTAAGTACACATAAAACATGTAAACTGGATATAAAACATATAAACTAGATCTATTAGTATGTACGTTCCTGACCAGAAACAATTAAATCTGCTTAATAGTTGAGTTTTTAAAATATAGATATGGCCTTTTTTGTTTTTATGCATCAATACTACATTACTTGTATTTATTCCTGCTCTTTTGGCTAATAGTATAGCATTGATATTGCAACTACGGACTGCACAAACCTTGTGTTATTAAACATACACAGAGTTTCTTCCAATGGAACACTTGTTCATAAAGGATTGAAGCATTCATTAGTTACAACTTCATTTTAATTTAGAATTAGTTGCAGCATAATTCCTGTTTATCTTTTAATTCAAACTGAAACCATGTGCATTTGCCTTTCAGAGGTAAGATAAGTAGGTATACCCGCCTCCCATCAACTGGTTTTTGCTATCTCTTCTCAGCCCAGCCCAGAAAACACTCTAGTCTGCTTGTTCTGCCTTGATCTGCACAGCAAGTAGAACAGGCTAGAGAAGGAAAGTGCTGTAAACAAAGAGCTTAGGAATGAAGGATGGGAGTTGCAAAGCTTTATGGCAGCAAAGACAGGGGGGGGGGGGGGAGGCAAATGAAATGCTGCTAGCTAAACCACCCTGGTAGGGATGATATGGAGAGAATCACTAGGATTAAACACTACATGAAATGAAAGAGAGGAGTCTTTTTTCCCCATCTCACCCATTATAAACAGGAAGGGAAAAAAGAGAGAGACACTGCCCACACACACTGATTTCATTACAGGACAAAACACTGACTAGGTGACAATCTTACAGAAAAGTAAGAGGAGGAATATTGTTTATTGCTGCATGCAAAGTATTCTAAAACGATAAGGATCAGGGGTGGCCTAAAGGATCTGCAGCTTTCAGAGGGATATATTTTTAAAATCTTTATTTAATGTGTTTATGTAGGCAGATGTAAAGATGGTCATGAGAGATTCATCAAATATCATAGTTTTATTTTGAAATTAAAGCACATGTAATAGCATATTGCATGCATTACTTCCACAAGAGCAATTATTTATACCATAACATCAACAGTATGCAGTAAGTATGCATGCCCATGAAGTCACCAGGAGTCAAGTTTCACTTGCAGCAGATTTTAGTTTTTAGACAGTGATCGACTAATGTTAGATTGGCCTTTTTTCTTCTTTTTGGCTTTATCATTTTAATGAGGTAGAGAGGAACTTGAATTGGCCCATTAATGAGTCATTTCTAGTTAAGGAAGATGGCCATTATAATTTGAATGGAAACATGGTATTCTTGTTGCCTACATACAGTAGTTCTGAGAGTAATGAAGGCTACTATGTGGTTGACATTAATTGCATTTTCAATATATTCTAATTCCATGTTGGCCTTTAAAAGCAGGTTCATTTTTTTTCAGAACAAATTATTGTTAGTACCTTTTTTAATGTATTTTTAACTTCCTTTTTACTTTGATGAGCTACGAATTATAATTGTTATTTTTACACAGAACATTCCTAAGATTGTTTGAAAAACTAAGGATATTAAAATTGTTGTAGATTGCCCTAAAAACTATTACATAATGGCTTTTCCCCCTGTTAAATAAAGTTTTAAATAGCCTTTTCCTTAATTTCATGTGTAAGAAAGCATTTGTCAAATACAATTTTGTATTTCAAATAGAATATTTTAGAATTTCCTGTTTCTTCCACATAAATTAAGAGGTCTATTATTTTCTGAAAAGTGATTTCAATCGAATCCCTCTTCCAGAATATTTCCCTTAAAATTTTGCAATAAATAAATTTCTGCCCAGATGGATGGAATAAACTCATTACTCATGTTGAATTTCTATATTTTTAAAAAAAACACCTGCTTATACCGTAAAGGGATTTTTCCTACAAGATTGCTACATTTATATTTAAATAAGAAACTTAAGTAAATTAAGTAAACTTAAGTTAATGAAGGCTCGCTGTTACTTAAAATTTCACCTTATACCTGGAAATTCAAAAACATTCTCAGACTAAAAACAAATGAAGTAGATAACCAAGAACATTTGAGGTGTACATAAAAACAAGGCAAAAGAGCTAAGCATTATTTCAGCAAATGGAACTGAATATGAAAAAGAACAGGAATAAAGAAAAAGAACAGGAATAAAGCCATAACCTGGGGCAGGGGGTGGGGTGGATATCAAGATATTTATTTATGAATGAGATAGCCTGAGTTTTTCCATCATCAAATTAACTATTTTCCTTACTGTATGAGAACAGATCTAATGCACTTAATGAATCAAGAAGAAAGGAACATTTTCAAAAATCCGAATAGCAACTCATCTACAGCTTGGTTGTTTACAGGTATGTGTATTCAATCCCCGACACGATCCCTATCCCATTCAAAGAGAATAGCAATTTGTGGTAAAACAGAAGATTCAGATCATGAAAATAAACTATTTTCTGCAATAAAAAAGTTTTTCAAATTCAATTCTTATTTGTATACATGAAGCAAATCCCTCTTCCTAATTTATTAGAAGCAGTTTCTCTTATACATGGAATTCTGTGATTGTCTGCCTAAATTATTAAATTGAATATTTAAATATTGATACAAAATAAATTAGTATATTATTTTCTTTTAAAGAAACAGTTTTAAATCCAATTACTCAGTATGGATATGGAATGTACTTCCATATAATTTTATGTGTCTTATGTGTCACCTCCTTTAGTTCCAAACTATCTCCCTTATGTGGAATTGATGCAGCCCTGCCAAACCTCAGGTCCAGAGGAGTAGCTGTTTTGGTGGGCTGGCACCAAAGGCTCTGAATCAAAAGACTATGGTTAAATGCTACAAACAGGTTTCTGAACTTAACAATAAATGTTATTCTCTCAGAATACACAGACTGAAATTGTCACAGCTATTCAATGTGAATATGTTCTGTAACTGTGGAAAATCTCAGTACACTTTTATGGTAATAACAGATGTATGCCATCTGCCCAGGTTTATGGTCCAGAAGATGTTCAACTGCTACAGTTTTATTTCAAGGAAAGTTCCTTTTAGAAATCTCTATGAGAAAATAATGTTAAATTAAAAATATATAGTAAAATAATAGAGAGAGAGGGAAATACAATGTTTTGAGTCTATAGCCTTTTTCCTAATTATTTATTTATTAGTGAAATAAAAGCTATTTTATGTAATGGTTATTGCTGGACTCTAACTATGGTGGTCCAGGATCAAATATAAACTCATCCAATGAAATTAATTGGATGACTTGTAAGTCAGTCACTCTCTACTCATGAATAGAAGGGTTATTGCAAAAAAAATTAGGGGAGGGAATTCTACGTGTAGCATCCTGAGCTCCTAGAGAAACATTGCTATGTATAATAATATAACTAAATAAAAATGACAATACCTCTTTATACACTGGGGTATACTATATGAATTATTATTTTTTGTCTTTTTTGGCATTTCTACTAAAAATGAATCTATTAAATAATGTTCGTGTTTCTCTATTATATTGTTATCCTACGAATCCCCCATTAATCATAAACTTGTAATGACAATTTAAGGCCTTAATCATTTCAAGATGGAACTCTAGTTTTTCATGTGTGGTGGTTAAACACAGAAATGGTTTACATAAATATGTACAAACCTAAGCTAAATAAATCTGAGCATTAAAACAGGAAAAAAAAGTACTGGAACTGCTTTACATTTACTTTAAAAATCTAAAGCAGGTTGCAGATGATTGTTGGCTAAAATCAAAAGAAGACAACTACATAATCTTCCAAGCTCTTGAAAAAATGTGGCATATTTGTATCTTTTTTCTTATATGAAAGGACTGTTGTTATTTAGAACAAGATTTGACTATTTCTACCAAATAAAGTAATTTGAGATAACACTTTTTATAAACTAAGACTTTATATTCCTTCAAGTAACACAGCAATTATTGTATTATAACTTCTACACTGTAGGCTAAAAGGACATATTGTAACATAAATCTTAAACTTTTCATTAAACTGCCCAAATTCAAATCTTACCTTTTTGTGCACTCTGACATTTTTGCCTGGCATTTTCATTAATTTTGCAACATACATAAGTGTAACTGAAATGTTACCTGATCAATATTATGTCTCTTTCATGTAGCACTAGAGCACATTTCCCCAAAGACCACATAGCAATGCCGGAAATAAATGTGTAAAATATCAAATGTTAATGTTAACATAGCAACACTTAATGTATAACAACTGAAAATGCTAAAACAATTCAAAATAGTCCAAAGTGCCACAAATTATCCACAAACCTATTTACAGAGCAAAATTTGTCTGCCAAACTAATTCACTATTTCATCTTGAAGTGCCTCTTTTTACTTAAATCTTAGCTATCCAATTATTTTTCAGCCCATTATAGTAATACGACAGTGGAGTAAAAAGGTTGCAGACATCCTCATCTGCCCCAAAGCATTACACTATCCAACTTCTACAAGTACAGGAATATGTGGCGAAGAGCGGAAGAGAATTAAATCCAAGTTGGAAGACATTTTGATACTACAAAATGATCGTTACATTAGACTTTTACAAAGATAATTCTTCTAAGTTCTATGTAAGAAGTTGCCTTCATATGTTAAATATACATAAAAGTATTTTGAATAATTGCATGTTAAAATTCCATAGAAGTAATCCAATTTTTTTATTTAAGCTTGAACAAAAAAGTTAATATTTAAAAAATTATGTTAGTTTTGTAAACTGAATGCTTAGTTATGATCAATATAATATTTGGGAAAAATACCTATTGGAGGAAAAACTATATCATTTATTTCTATACTATTTAAATCTATTGGAAAATGTTATCTGAACCAAACACTTCACAGTTATTGGAACAAACCAAAATCCAGCAGAAAATTCCCATTAGTGGAAGTTAAGTAATAAAATCTCCCTTGAGTGGACATTGACTACATGAATATATCCATGCTTTGTTCCAGAAAACTGTATGGAACTGATTTGTATTTATTATTGTATTTATTAGATTTGTATGCCGCCCCTTTCCTTTGTTCAAGACATTTCACTTTTCAGTCTAGACTGTAATTTTGTAACGTTGTGTTGTCTCCCTTTCAAAGTTTTAATCAGGTCTAATATTTATTTTTTTGAGAATGGCTAGGTACTAGTACCTGCTGTGACTTGAGAAATATGTTGCTTGTTCATTCTCTCTTCTCAAGCAGCTGTAAGAATTTTTTAAAAATGGGATTCCACTTTGCTTTTATCCATGTTGCTCATATACTCTCCAATTTGTTAGAACCATTAAAACGTTATTACTTCAAAAGTATTTGAAACAGTTTAAATTTTGCAGAACAGTAGATGTCGGTTGCAATTCTATAATAAGTAAATATGCTCAGAGATATAATTGTTACTGAAAATGAGTCATAATAAAAAGCTCTCTATTACTGTGGCTCTTTGACAGTAGATTATTGAAATCTACCTTATGGTAAGTCAATAATAAAAATCTTGACTATAAGCACACATATTAGCTGCCCTACATCAAAAGACCTTGAAAACATTCAGATGCTACCTAGAAGGTATCAACATAAAATAATGTTATATGAAGATCATACCGTATTATTATTTTAAAATGTTAAGGTTCTATATTTTGATTCCTTCTTAAAACCTGTTATCAGCGGGGGGTTGAATTACCTGCATACCGTTGTGCTGCGCCCACATTTTCCTGATGAGGGTGCAGCCACGCACGTGTCCTTCACACAATTTTGCTTCTGGGCATGCATAGGAAGCAAAAAACATGCCAAAATCTCATGAGGGGACACTCGCACATGTGTGATTTTGGAGATTTTTTGCTTCTGCGCATGCATGAAAGCAAAACAATACTGAAATCTCATGTGTGCGCACGTCCCCTTGCAAAGCCCCAAAATTCAGAAAAAAGATGGCGCCACCCAACAGACCAGTGAAGACGGCACGGGAGTGGTCACATGCAAATTGCCGCAATCTGACAGCAGCTACAGGAACAGAGTATCCTAGCGCACTGGTATGAACCCACCACTGTCTGTTATGTCTTGTTTTACCTTGACCAATGTAGAATCCCAAAGTGAGACACCAGAACCCATGAAAATCAAATGGCTTAATGTAAATTAAAATATATATATTTATCAACGTGTCTATATTAGTTATATTCTACAACAATAGTTTATTTAAAACACTGATGATGGCAATAGCCTGGTCAGGTTGTTTATCAGCAACTTGGTACTAAGAAGAATGCAACCTCTAAATGTGATAATATAAAGCTATCACAAATAGTGTTCTCCATAAAATTGTCTTTCATTTATATTAGAGTGGTCCCTTGACTTTCGTGGGTCTGACTTTCGCAGAAAGGCTATACCACGGGTTTTCAAAAAATATTAATGAAAAAAATACTCCACGGGTTTTTTTGAACATCACGGGTTTTCCCACAGCCGCCCGATGTACAGTACTGTGCATTTTAACTCTCCTCCTCCCCTCCACCTCAGCCATCCTGCTTCTTTAAATAAAAGCTCCGCTTCTGCCCCAGCCTCCTGATCCCTCCCCTTTAATTCTCAGACCATTGGTATGCTCCACTTGAAGCCGAGCCTTGCGGGTGGACAAGACCACCCTAACTCGCCCGAGGGGGGAGGAGCTGATGACATTGTTGGGTCAGGGGGCTGCGCGCTAATCACGGAGATAGCTTGTGGTGGGCCCGTCACAACCCATTGGTAGCCTCCGCCCACAGCTCAGTGTCACCTCAAGCACCAAAGGGCGCAGCTGCCTCTTTCCCCCCCATCCACCTAAGCCATCTCCCTTAATGGTAGCGTCCAACCTCTTAGCTGACCAGCCTGGAATCCCAGCTTTGAGTTCTGGCCTGGATCCCTCTTGCCTTGAATTTCCCCTTCCCCTGCCCTGACCCTGAGCACCGGTGCTTCCACCGCCGCCATAGGAGACACCGGCAGCAAGTGCAACAAAACCCCCAGCTGTCCCTGCGGGTTCTAGGGTTAAGTAAAACCAGGAATGGAGGAGGGAGGGGGAAGAAGGAAGGGAGCGTTTCTACTTCACAGAAATTTGACTTTCGTGGGCGGTCTTGGAACACATATCCTGCGAAAGTCAAGGGACCACTGTACAAGGTTTTTACTTCAATCTACAGGAACAGTTAAGTTGCTATATTTATATAATCTCTTATATCACCCTAAAAGTTTGAAGTTGAGAAATCACATGAGTAAGTCATATTTTAGCTCTTCCAAATAGGAAAAGTACCCCTCCTGTATGATTCCTTGAGTTAAACAGATGTCTGAACACCAATTTCAGTTTCTTAGTACTTATTAGTATAGTAATGTTTTATAAAAAACCTAGAATTCAGCACCTCCAATATTAGTATCATTCATTGTGTGAACAATTGTAGACATCTACCCACACAGCAAAGAACTCTTTTACCAGAAAACTGATGTAGATTGTACATTAAGATTATGAAGCAAGAAAACCCTATCACAGTTTGTCTTTGATGACCAGGAATCTAATTGATCGGGAATGACACAATAAAGATTCCAGTGACTGCATTAATCTTTTTAATCCTGATAAGTAAATAATTTTTTTAAAGATCAGTAATTCAAGGTGCACATCCATTCTAAAACTACTGACTTGTCCATTATTATTGCTTGCTTACTGAATAGTTGCTAATAATGTGTTACCAGTGTGAGACTATTAAGTATTATCTGTGTCTGCACATCCAATGTTGGTTTATGGTGAACAAGTAACCTGATGATGCATCCTACCTGACTGCTCCTGGTTTGCTTCCCCTGCCAGCAGAAGTGATTAAATAAACCTCAGAAAATTCTTCTATGGTCTGTTTAGCCATTCCCACTGATCTTAAGGACAAATGGGAATTGTTAAGCTTGTGTGCAAAATTAATGATTGTTTGCCATTAAACATGCCATAAATTATAATAATTTGTTAAATACATTAAAAAATATCATACCATAAAAGCAGCCAGACTTCTTGGTGGTGACTCCCACTCAAAACAGCCATTTATAAAATAGGCAGCATTTATAATGACCATGACGCAATGTTTCACACGCATAAAGTTCCTTAGAAGAAGCTTGAGGTGATAAAAGAGAACGTGTGTTAGCTTCCTTTGTGCTGTTGAATATATTCTGACTGTGTTCACATTTTATCCTAAAAGGATACACTATATAAAGTAAAAGTGCTATTATTGAAGAACAAAAAAAGGAACTGTCAATAGGTATCCACAGGTTTATCAGTAATTGCAAAATATAAAAGGCTGTACTATTCCACTGTGCAACATAATAGAAGAAATTACAATGCTGCCGTACTTACTAAGCTTCCATTCTGAATATGTAACCATGCTCCAGGCACTGAGTTTCAAAAATTTACTATATTAATCCAGATTTTTGAAACAAAATGTTATACTAGCTATATGAAAACACATACACAGTGATTCTCAGGCAATTTTACTTGTTTTTCCATTTAATATATGACAAAAAATTACAAGGACAGGAAGAACCATTTCTTTTAAAAAAATGTTTAGATATTTTCACCAGCATTTGGAAAGATATTAACTTGAATTTATTCATAAAATTCACTGGAAAGAACTTGCTAACTTGTTGCATTTTAAAGTATAATACTGTAGCTGTTTTTATTTAAAAACAGTTTATCTACCTAATATGACCACTAATTTCTAAAAATCTGGGAGGACTGTACTGAAAGTATTTTGTTATGTATATTACAAAAGGGTACTTGCTTATTTTATGATGATGTAAATATTATCTGACTGCTGATAAAAATCCTTACTAAAAGCAACTCTGTATTTTAAGTAAGAATCAGTTTATGAATCAGTTCTGGAAAAGCAGATTGATTTAGAACCTACATAGGTACCATAATTGTAATCATAAAAATATACAATACATTTAGTTATAATATTATTTTAGCCAATTCTTCAACAAAATGAACATTTTTAAAAAGTCACTGCTTGTAAGTAAATATTTCAGCTAGTAAAAGTAAACACACATCCAGGAAAAATAAATGTGTCAGTCTTTGAAGAGCCAAATAAAAATTTGTTGCCTTAATTAAGATTCCAATAAGCACCACAGCATTCGAACTAGGAGAACAAAAGACTGATAGATTCTCTAATCCACAATAATATGAGAGTTCCTGTAGGTCAAATTAGCCACAAAATGTATGGTAGACTAAGTTTACAGCCACCTGTGCAATAACCCAATACACAGGGGAAAACTGATGACTTTATTGTGGTTCTCATGACACTTTTCCAAAGCTCAGTTTTTGCTGGGGAGTGGAGCATGTCTCTCTGTGTGCATGTGTGCCTGGGTGTGTGTGTTCACGTGTCCAGATAAACTTTTGTTATAAATCACAAAGTGCTTTAGATGCTTATTCCCTCCCCCACCCCCCAAAAAACCCACCCCCACAAAACGTTGCAGTTCTAAGTCTTTACCTGTTTAGATAGTCTGTTTTCTTCTTCAATATATTTCTGTTCTTTGGGCATTATTGTTTGGATGCTGGCTTTCACCTAAACATCAGAATGTCACGATATTTAGGCACTGAAACATGTTTCGTTCAGAACCATTATCACAGCATTTCAAAATCGCAAGGCCAAGATTATAAGCTAGAAATATGAAGCCCAGAAGCTCATGCTTGTGTATATATTACAGCAGCAGCAGTGAAGTGATAAAGTGTGACTGTCTCAGGCAGTGGCAGAGGAGCATTCTGCAGCATATATCAAAGTTTAGAGAAAATGAGGAATGACAGAAAATTCTCTACAAATCAGGAACAAAAGCTTTCATGAAACCGAACTCTTTAGCAGTACAAAAAAGCCAAAGTTAAGACTTACAGCATTAAAAATCACATCCATTTCAAGATAGATGACCCCCTTTGTTGGCCCTGTCAGCTGCTTGTTTTTCAAAACGTAGGCTTTCTGTTCACCATTTTGAATCTGCAGGAAAAGGACATGACAGCCGTCTGTCTCACAGTCTCTACTGAATACACTCCCTCCATGACCTTTGACCCCCAGCTGCTGAAACTGACAGAGAACCCAAAACAACTGTGGCAATTCTGACAAGTACCTGTTCATTACCAGGACCAAGTCTGTCAGGAAAAATTAACTATCATGGGATTCAACATGGCCGTGAATTGAGTATGTTAAAAAAAAAATTTTTCCAGTATTTCTATTACAGACCTGGGTTGAGAATTGACAGCCTGTGCTGATTGTTTCCATGAGAATAAAGAAAATCAGAGCAGATGATGATGGCAATGATGATGATAATAATAACAATAATAATATCAACTTACATACAATAATGGAATAACCACTTTGCCTAGGAAGTCCGCACTCCGATCACGATCTTCATCATAAACTGACACTTCAAGAACTGAGTGGATATCTTTAATATTGCTACAAAGGGTGAGGAAGAAAGAAGTGCAAAGTCACTGAACTGGTTACCAACAAAAAGACATCACTAAGTCCCAGAAAAATAAAACAGTACATGTATTTTTGAAAGTTTAAACCTGAAAAGGTGGGCTAAAAGAAGATCAATTTAAATAGGAATACAACCCAAGCATAATACTGAACATTTGGCAATTACATACTTCCCTGCCCTTATTGTGTCTGCAGAATGTCTGCCAGCTGCACTATTTAGAGTGTCCCAGACTCTATTAGGCAAAGATGGACCGGAAGAACCAATTAGTATAAGTTGTGATCGCCTGGCTAAGCATTTCACAGATAAAATCAGTTGCATTTGGTTTGAGTTTATGTCAGATAGATGGATCTTTTGGAGTGATAGAGGTATCAGCTTGTCGTGTTACCTAGTACATTTCTGAGATGTGTAAGATCAAATTAGTAGAGAAAGTTCTCTAAAATATTACACACTGGGCTACCCAAAGCATCTAGAAAGGGAACTGGGAGTTGGATTCTGGCGGTCATCAATTCTTCTTTGAAGGAAGGAACTATTGAGCAGCTTTGAAAGAAGTCCTAGCCTGTCCACATCTTGAATAAGAGCCGGGGTGGCGCAGCAGGTAGAGTGCTGTACTGCAGGCCACTGAAGCTGACTGTAGATCTGCAGGTCAGCGGTTCAGATCTCATCACCGGCTCAAGGTTGACTCAGCCTTCCATCCTTCCGAGTTGGGTAAAATGAGGACCCGGATTGTGGGGCAATAGGCTGGCTCTGTTAAAAAGTGCTATTGCTAACATGTTGTAAGCCGCCCTGAGGAGAAGGGCGGCATAAAAATCAAATAAATAAATAAATGGTTGTGGAAGCAGCAATAGGGAACAGCTTTGCCTCCAATTGCAACCCCTTCTTTTTGTAAAGGATGTTGTTGTTGTTGTTGTTGTTATTATTATTATTATTATTATTATTATTATTATTATTATTCATTAGATTTGTATGCCGCCCCTCTCCGAAGACTCGGGGCGGCTCACAACAGTAATAAAAACAATATAGTAGTGGAACAAATCTAATATTAAAAAACATATAAAACCCTATCATTATTTTAAAAAACCAAACAGCACATTCATACCAAACATAAAACAAAGTATAAAAAAGCCTGGGGGAAAGGTGTCTCAATTCCCCCATGCCTGGTGGTATAAGTGAGTCTTGAGTAGTTTACGAAAGACAAGGAGGGTGGGGGCAGTTCTAATATCCAGGGGAGTTGGTTCCAGAGGGCCGGGGCTGCCACAGAGAAGGCTCTTCCCCTGGGGACCGCCAACCGATATTGTTTTGTTGACGGGACCCGGAGAAGGCCAACTCTGTGGGACCTTATCGGTCCCTTGGATTCGTGTGGTAGCAGGCGGTTCCGGAGGTAATCTGGTCCAATGCCAGATAATGGAATTAAAATTTCATTGAAAGAACTCGACGGCTCAAATTGTCCTTTGGAAGCAATGCCCACAACCATTCAATATTGTCTGGTTGAGCTTGAGTCTGTTAATACTCATCCAGACCCTCACAGCTTCCAGGCACCGGCATCATATAAAGGAAAATTGGAAACATATGTTTTCTGAATTTTGAGTCCTGAAAATAAAAGTTTGCAACATGGTGCATAAGAAGAAAAATAATCGTATTAGGAGAAATTACTTATAAAAATAAATGCTAGAAGTAATAAAAATAAAACTTATGGAAACATTTATAAGTATCTCTGAAGTAAAACAGAACCAATTTACCGCTGACAAACTTAATGACATTATCCAACTTTTAGATTCAATTCAATTTTCCACTAACTTTCATTCCCTCTATTCTGAACAGGCTTGTAAGAGCAGGAAATGATTTTCAGTTGTTTTAGCCTTAGAACGGGGATGTCAAACTTGTGTCGTCATGGTAGTGTCATGTGACGTATCACAATTTTTCCCCCTTTGCTAAAGGGAGCATGGGTATGGCCAGAGTATGGTGTAACTGAGCATGGGTGTGGCCTGAGTGTGGCACATCTGAGCATGGGCATGGCAAGGGTGGAGATGCATTTGGACCACGGGCGACAAGTTTAACAGTCCTGGTCTAGAGGATGGGGAGGAATGGGCGGGAAGAAAATTTCTATCAATCTCTGTTTACGAATCTCTGGATTCAATATACTGAGAAATACCCACACCCATACAATTGTTAAGCTATATATTAAAGACATAAGCATTTCAATATATATTGATTGATTGATTGATTAATTGATTGATTGATTGTTAGAGTTGAAAGGGACCATGCAGATCATCAAGTCCAACCCCCTGCCTGAGCAGGCATCTTAAAGCACCCCAGCCAAGTGGCAGTCCAATCTCCTCTTGAAAGTGTCCAGAGTTGGGGAGTTCATAACCTCCGCAGGCTGGTTGTTCAACTGGTTGATCGCTCTGACCGTCAGGAAGTTCTTCCTTACTTCTAGGTTGAATCTCTCCTTGGTCAGCTTCCAGCCGTTGTTCCTCGTCCGGCCCTCTGGTGCTCTGGAGAATAGAGTAGCCTCCTCCTCTCTGTGGCAACCCCTCATAGACCTGTATACAGCTATTATGTCCCCTCTGGCCCTCCTTTTCTCTAGGCTATCCATGCCCAGTTTCCGCAATCTCTCTTCGTAAGTCTTGTTTCAAGTCCCCTAATCATTTTGGTTGCTCTTTTCTGCACCTTCTCCAGAGTTTCAATGTCTCTTTTGAAGTGTGGTGACCAGAACTGGATGCAGTACTCCAGATGTGGTCTGACCAGGGCGTAGTAGAGTGGTATTAATACTTCCCTAGTCTTGGAGTGTATCCCCCTGTTGATGCAGCTTAGGATAGTGTTGGCTTTTATAGCCGCTGCTGCACATTGCTGGCTCATGTTTAGTTGATTATCCACCAAGACTGCAAGATCTCTTTCGCAGTCACTAATGCTAAGTGGGGTTTCTCCCAGGCTGTATGTGTGTCTAGTTTTTTTTTTTACCAAGGTGAAGGACTTTGCTCTTGTCGACGTTGAACATCATGTTGTTAGTGTGGGCCCATAGTGTTAATCTGTCTAGATCTTTCTGTATTTTGAGCCTGTCCTCTAGGGTGTTGGCTACCTCTGCCAGCTTGGTGTCATCTGCAAATTTGATTAGTTCCCCTTCTACTCCCTCGTCCAGGTCATTGATGAAAATATTGAAGAGTACAACGCCCAGGACGGAACCCTGTGGTACCCCACAGCCTACCTTCTTCCATGTGGATTTGGAACCATTGAGGACAACTCGTTGCGTGCGGTTGGACAGCCAACTGTTTATCCATCTGTATGTGTTGTAACCTACCCTGTTTTTTTCTAATTTGTGGATTAGGAGGTTGTGGTCAACTTTATCAAAAGCTTTGCTGAAACCAAGTATATGAGGTCTACTGCGTTGTGCTGATCCACTGATTTGGTTATGGTGTTGAAAAATGATATGAGGTTGGTTTGGCATGATTTTGTTTCTGACAAACCCATGCTGGCTGTTGGACATAATGTTGTTTGTTTCTAGGTAGTGGCAAAGTTGTTTTTAAATTATTTTCTCCAGTATTTTTCCAGGTATAGAAGTCAGACTGATTGGTCTGTAGTTGCCCGGGTCAGTTTTTTTTATCTTTTTTGTGGATGGGGACTATGTCAGCTCATTTCCAGTCTTCTGGAAGGTCTCCAGTGGTTCAGGATTTTTGGTAGATGAGGAGAAGTGGTTCCGCAATGATGTTTGCCAGTTCTTTTAGGACTCTGGGGTGAATTCCATCTGGCCCTGGTGATTTCTACTCGTTGAGCTCCCACAAGTAGTCCCTTATTGTGTTTTGTCTATGTTGAGTTTGGTCCCGGGGCTATTTGTTGCAGACTTGCAGGTTGGTTGGTAGGTGGTTCCATTTTGTTTGAAGACTGATGCAAAGTAGGTGTTGAGCAGCTGTGCTTTGTCTCT
This sequence comes from Erythrolamprus reginae, assembly GCF_031021105.1. Lineage (NCBI taxonomy): Eukaryota > Metazoa > Chordata > Lepidosauria > Squamata > Dipsadidae > Erythrolamprus > Erythrolamprus reginae. The sequence continues at coordinate 304,587,966 of NC_091951.1, read as the reverse complement.
GTTGTCTGTGATTTCATTACTGTCTTCGTTTTTTAGTGTAGTGGCTGTTTCCTTGATTTTCTTCTTGTTGTTTATGTGCTGGAAGAAACTTTTTTTGTTGTCTTTGACTTTCGTTGCAAGGAATTTTTTGTGTTGGGCCTTTGCTGTTTTTATTTTTTGTTTGCAGGTTTTGGCTGTTTGCTGATATTCCGCTTTGGTTATGAGTCCTTCTTTCCATTTTTTGTATTTGGCTTTTTTTTCTTTTATGTTGTCTGCGAGTTCTTTGTCTAGCCAAGCTGGTTTCATTTTGGTTTTCCTGTTTTTCTTTTTCATGGGGATTATATTGTTTTGGGCATCTATGATACTGTTTTTTAGGGCCTCCCAGGCTTCCTGTGTGGTTTTACCCTTTAGAAGTTCCTTCCAGGTTTTTTTTTCAGGTTTGCTCTGAGCTTATTAAAGTCTGCTTTTCTGAAGTCTGGGACTCTAGTGGTGTTGGGTACAGCAGTTGGTGATTGTAATATGTTGAATTTGAAGTTGACATGGTCACTCTCACCCAGTGTCCCTTCTTCTTCAATTCCCTCTATCATTTCTTCCCTGTTTGTTAACATTAGGTCGAGTGTTGCAGTCCCTCTGGTTCCTGTTTCCACTTTTGGGGTTAGAAAGTTATCAGCGAGACTGGTGAGAAATCTATCAGCCTTTCCACTTGGTGCTGAGTTTGTTTTCCAGTTAATGTCAGGGTAGTTAAAGTCTCTCATTATTGTTGTGCTGTGCTTGTTGCATATTTCTGTTAGTTGGCTTGTAAAAAGGTTGTCCATTTTATCTGATTGGTTTGGTGATCTGTAGTATACTCCAATTGTAGTGTTGCACTTCTTTTCTTTTATACTAACCCATATGGTTTCTAGGGCGTTTATATATTTTAATATATTACTATATTTATGTAATACATTGTATATGTTAGATAATACACATATATTAATAAATACATTTGTCTGTCCGTGACTAACATTTTATTTAAGATATCAAGGTTGATTGCAATACAGTGTTCCCTCGATTTTCGCGGGTTTGAACTTCACGAAAAGTCTATTCCACGGTTTTTCAAAAATATTAATTAAAAAATACTTCGCGGTTTTTCCCCTATAACATGGTTTTTCCCACCTGATGATGTCATATGTCATCGCCAAACTTTAATCTGCCTTTAATAAATATTCTTTTTAATAAACTTTAATAAATAACAGGGTGAGTAATAATCTAAATGGTTGCTAAGGGAATGGAAAATTGCAATTTAGGGTTTTAAAGTGTTAAGGGAAGGCTTGTGATACTGTTCATAGCCAAAAAATAGTGTATTTACATCCGCATCTCTACTTCGTGGAAATTCGACTTTTGCAGGCAGTCTCAGAACGCATCCCCCGTGAAAATCGAGGGAAAACTGTATTTTTCGGTGTATTAAACACACCTTTTTCCTCCCCCAAATAGGCTGATAATTAGGGTGCGTCTTATACATTGAATGTAGCTTTTTTTCTCCCAGCCCTAACTAGCTGCTAACGATCTTCCCAGCTCTTACCTCGCAGGTTCTTTCATTGTTTCTCTCTGTGAGGAATGTTTTCAAACCCTAAGTCTTTGCAGGATTTGTTTCATTACTCTAACTTGCTCTGAGTAAGTTTCTTTCAGCTCTTTCACTGTTACTCTCTGCAAAGAATGTTTTCCAAGCCCTAAATCTTTGCAGGGTTTTTTTCCATTGCTCTACTTGCAATGTAAGGAAGCTTTGAGGAAGGCATCAGCTGGGGTGTGAGTTCAGATGGGGATGGCTAGCTTTCCACCAGGTTCTTTTCTTTTAAAGAGAGAGAGACAGAGAAAAGGGGGTGGGTGAATAACAAGTTTCTCTAGAGAAAGAAATGTGCTATCTCCCATCAATTGCAATGTAAAGAGAGAAAAAAAGAAAAAAAAGAAAAAAAGAAGAAAAGAATTACACTGCAATTGATGGGAGATACACATTTCTTTCTTTAGAGAAGCTGGTTATTTGACCGCCCCCTTTTTTCTCTCTCTCTCTCTTTAAAAGAAAAGAACCTGGTGGAAAGCTAGCCACCCCCATCTGAACTCACACTACAGCTGATCCCAGGTGCATAATCTTCATCAGATTTTCCTCAGCTGGGCTTCATGGCTGCTATGTCTTCAGAGCCTGGAGCTGTCATGCAGTTGCAGAGCAATGCCAGCTCTAAGTCCAACTAGAGCAGAAGGGGGGGGTGAATCTGAACCGTGGGGTGGGTGGGTATGGGGAGGGGAAGAACCAGGAGGAGAGTTGAGTCTGGCATGACTGATGGAGGAATTCTGGGAGTTGAAGTCCACAAGCCTTAAAGCTGCAAGTTGGAAGACCCCCAAGTTAGAGGTTAGGAGTGCAAGGGTCTTCAAACCTGGCAAGTTTAAGGCTTGTGGATTTCAACTCTCATTTTTGAGCTAGCATGACTGGTGGAGGAATTCTGGGAGTTGCAGTCCACAAGTCTTAAAGCTGTCAAGTTTGAAGACACCTGAGTTAGAGGTTAGGAGTGCAAGGGTCTTCAAACCGGGCAAGTCTAAGGCTTGTGGACTTCAACTCCCATTTCTGACCTAGCATGACTGGTGGAGGAATTCTGGGAGTTGAAGTCCACGAGTCTTGAAGCTGTCAAGTTTGTAGTTTGTAAAAAGTGTACATGGTTTTAAAAAGTATACATGGTGGCAAAAAGTATTCTGCTACACTGGTATTTTATTAAACAATATAATATTACACCATTTGATTCAGAATGCTTTTTTCCTTGTTTTCCTCCTCTAAAATCTAGGTGCGTCTTATACATCGGTGCGTCTTATACACTGAAAAATACGGTAATTAAAATCTAAAGTATATTAGAGTAATACTAAAATAATGCTCAATCTAAAACTGAGAGAAAGGAGAACAAACCACAAATTAGTGGTGAAGGCTTGCATGAAAAGTAAAATACTAGATGTCATGGCAGACACTTCACAAATGTTAAGGTAGAACATTTCAGTGTGCAGGCGTCTAACAGAAAAGGTGTAAAATGTCACTCCTGCTTCATACATAGTGATCTCCCTTAATCTTAACAATATGAAGTTTGAACTGGTTCCACAGTCTACACAAGTAAAATTTGAACTGGGTTTATTAGCTAATAGGCAACCAATTCAATTGCTTTCACAACATGTAGCATGAACATGGCAAAGTTTTCTGCTTAGCAACTTGTTCTCAGCATTTTCCACCAAATTAGATTTTTTGGAATAAATGCAAGGGCAGTCGCACAATGACTGCATCATGTAATCCAAATGTAAGGGTTACTAAATGTGAACGATTGTAACTAGGTTGCCAATACCTAGGTGGCTAAGCTTTATGAGACAGAACATAACCAGCTAAACCTATTTTATTTTATTGAAAAGTTATATGAACAGAATTTTGCAAGCCTAAGTGCACATGTCTGATCATAAGGAGATATTCACTGTGGCACTTCTAATCATGTTCAGACTATCTCTCAACGTGACTGATTAAAGGTATGACTAGTGCTATCCATCCATTAACAGACTGAAATGAAGCCATGATTGTTACAGAGCAGTGTTGGGCTCCTACGGGTACGATCAGATACGCAGTACCGGTAGCAAAATTTTGATTTTTTCTTTTCTTTTTTCCCTTTCTGGGCTCTGGGTATGATTTTCCTATCACAGTAAATGAGGTTGAATGTGTATAATTTTAGAAGAACTCTCTCTCTCTCTCTCTCTCTCTCTCTCTCTCTCTCTCTCTCTCTCTCTGTGTGTGTGTGTGTGTGTGTACATACACTTTATACTGTATAGTAAATAATCAGGGGTAGGCTACTGCCCAGACGGGGGGGAACACAGTGGGGTGACGAAAATGGAGCTCCACCCCAGAACATCCAATTTGCACTGAAAGATGTTGAAACAAAATACATAAGCCACGCCCACAGTAAAAATTTTGGTAGCCCATCACTGTTACAGAGGCTCCGAAGTTGCAAGTACTCTGCCCTCATTTTTCCAAAAAAGTTTGGTATGAATGTTGGACATGTAGGACTAGAAAGAAGATCATATAATGTTCTTCTACTAACCTTTAGGGTTTTTTGGCTTCAACAAGAACAACAACAAAATCCAAAATATTCAGTGGATTATTAAACAGCACAGAACATGAAACATCTGTTTTTTTATTGTAATACAATTAGGAGAAATTACACTAATAATATGATCTTTCACTCTTCAAATTAAAAAACAATCAAATATTTCCATTGGTAAACTTGTAAGGTCTGCTCCAAAGCTCCATAAACTAAAAAAAAAAACAGTGCTCAGCATAAAAGAAGTTATCTACCAAACTATTTCTAATGCATCAGATTGTTATATTACAAAGCCTTTTTACATTCTTTCCTATAGCTAACTCACTTTTATTAAATGAAGCATCACAATAACTGGTTAGGAAGTACTGTGCTATGAATGTCCAATTCAGCAAATTATTCAGCCTAATATTTTGACATCTCTGATTTATGTCTAAGCTTTGGCTGTCCTTTATAACAGGAATGGACATGTCTTAGGTGTTAAACTTTCTTAGCCTCCTGACCTTTAAAGGGGCTGCAGAAGAGTGCTTAGTGGTATCACTTGAAAGGTATTTGGGGGAGATGGTTTACAGTTGAATTAGGAAAAGCTTTGGTTTCCTAAATTGCTTAGGAAAGTTTAGCCAAGCAACTTCTGATAAATTCCTCTAAGTCATGCACCAAATTTCAGAGGACGTTGGGGTATTGGGGGTGCACAAATTGTTAAAGTGCTGAACGTGATCAATCCTTCTGCTATACTAATCCCAAATCTATTCCTAACAAAAAAAAAGCAATATAAAGAAACATAGCACTTTTTTAGTTTGTTTATTATAGCTTGTTTCCTGCTCAGTTCCAAATGGCCTTGAGCTACTTACGTCAAGTAACAAAAACATTAAAATAGAATAACAATAATCAAAGCAATACTATCCCATAATAATATCACCCAGTGAGGGCATGTCAATCCTCACTGTTCCCAAAGGCTTTCTGGGACAGTGATACCTTTGAAGCTCCTTGGAAGCCCCCAAGTTTCCAATGAATGAGATCCCTTTTTCAGAATATTAGCAACAACACACTTGGTTACATTTGCCAGATAAAGTTTTAAAATGTTTTGGAACTATCATATGAAATTCACAGCCTTACTGAAGACAAAAAAAATTCACAGCCTTACTGAAGACAAAAAAAATTGCTTCTAGGTATAGTGATACCTCGTCTTACGAACTTAATTGGTTCCGGGATGAGGTTTGTAAGGTGAAAAGTTTGTAAGATGAAACAATGTTTCCCATAGGAATCAATGGAAAAGCGATTAATGCGTCCAAGCCCAAAACTCACCCCTTTTGCCAGCTGAAGCGCCCGTTTTTGCGCTGCTGGGATTCCCCTGAGGCTCCCCTCCATGGGAAACCCTACCTCCAGACTTCTGTGTTTTTGTGATGCTGCAGGGGAATCCCAGCAGGGGAATCCCAGCAGTGCAAAAACGGGTGCTTCGCTGGCAATGGAAGTCCGCAGGTGGGGTTTCCCAGCAAGGGGAGCCTCAGCGAAATTGCAGCATCGCAAAAACACGGAAGTCCTCGAAACCCCACCTCCGGACTTCCGTGTTTTTGTGATGCTGCAATTTCGCTGAGGCTCCTCTCGCTGGGAAACCCCACCTCCGGACTTCCGTTGCCAGTGAAGTGCCCGTTTTTGCGCTGCTGGGATTCCCCTGCAGCATCGCAAAACCATGGAAGTCCAGAGGTGGTGTTTCCCATGGAGGGGAGCCCCAGGGGAATCCCAGCAGCACAAAAATGGGCACTTCACTGGCAATAGAAGTCCGGAGGCGGGGCATCCCAGTGGCGACAGCTTGGGTTTGTAAGGTGAAAACAGTTTGGAAGAAGAGGGAATAAAATCTTAAACCCCGGGTTTGTATCTCGAAAGTTTGTATGACGAGGGGTTTGTAAGACAAGTTATCACTGTATTTCATTATCTTATGTGTATATTCAAAAGACATTTGCTGGACTTAAGAAATTAGAACAATTTAGTTCTGATAATTTTGAAAACTACAATCAAACTTGAAAATGAAATTTTAAGTGTGGTAAGACTTACAAAGTGAAGATTTTGTTCCACTCAGGATTAAGGTTCTTATATATTGTGTGGGTCAACAATCTATCGTTGTTCAATTCAACTACACAAAATGGATCACTTTTACCTGCAAAAATATAATTTCAGAGATATTCACAAATTTGAAACTTAAAATCATCTTGGCATTCTACGTAATTAACAATTCAGACCCAGACAGCAATTTTCATGCCTTACCACTATTTTGCCTTCCAATTTTAAGGACGATACAGCCCTGATACTTAACGCATTTTATTATATATGAACATGCTGAATATATAACAACACGATATGACATGATGTCTAAAACTTAAAAGGCTACAAACTAATTGATTTACAAGCAAGATTCGGCATAATGGCTCTTCCACATATTACATAGTTCAGATTTTAACAATTAGGCACTAACATTTAGTTAATTTAATTTAAGGAGGATGTACTAGGAAACAGATAACAATCTACCATTTAATTTTTAAAATTTCTTAAAGATTATTCTATGTCATAATTGTTATCTAGCATTTGCCTACATTTGTAGCACTATTTAGAGCAGTGGTTCTCAACCTTTCTAATGTCGTGACCCCTTAATAGCTCCTCATCTTGTGGTGACCCCCAATCATAAGCCTAGCACCAATTCTCCCAACAGAGCTTTAAGCTCATTGGCAGGAAGGTCAGAGGGACACCCCCACTGTAAACGCCTGATTGGTCAGATTGTAAAAATATGCTCCAAAGCGCCAGAATAGTAGCTATAGTTCCTAACACCATGGGAAATTTGTCTTTTCTCATGATCCTAGGCGACCTCTGCGAAACGGTCATTCGACCCCCAAAGGGGTCCCGACCCACAGGTTGAGAACCACTGATTTAGAGTAAAATATACAGTATTGCCAAATGAAATATTTTAGATAAAATCTTACTGAAATCTTTCAAATAATCTATGTCCTGATAGGGCTATTTTATTAGATGAAAATTGCAACAAAAGCAACAAAAGCACAAGAGAAATGGAACAGCAAATGTTTCCCACTAAACTCCATTATTAGAATGATATCGCCAAGATACTGTAGATCCTAATATGAAGTATAACACACTGGGCAACTATTTCTCCTAAAAATATTCTGTAATGAAATATCACAAAATGAGGGCGTCAAAGAAGCCCCAATAAATTGTAATTTGTACTGTTTCATACTTTAGACAATCATTATGTAGATAAAGCTATTAATAAATTAATATTTTTTCATACTGCAGCACTGATTTAGATTCCATCACAGGTTAATGTACATGATATTAACTTTAATAACATGGTATAATTGCTTTAAGTATGTTGAATTGCATAATGTATATTTTTTCAGGGGTGGTGGTATTCCTCCTGGAAAAGGTGTATGAATATTTATTGGCAAGATTTCATAAGTGACTTTCTACTGCATGTTTCCTAGGTCTGAAAGCCATTGACTGGCCCAAAACCACTCAGCTGACTTTGGCTTAAGACGGTATTAGAACTTACAGTCTCGTGGCTTCTAACATTTACACCAAACTGGTTCTCAAAACATAATTTCTTTACATAATTTTGTATGAAGCATAAATCAGTAATCTTTCCCCATTTACACTTGTGAGATAAATCTGTGTGTTGATTTAATCATACAAGGCATAATTTTTTTTCTTGCCTTTATCATAGATTTCTTTTTTTACTATTATTTTTAACTGTACTTTGAATTAATTCATTAATTCTTATATTGAGAATTTAGCTCTTTACCTTTTGGATAAAAATTATTTTAAAAAAAAACAAAAATATTTCAAACAAATATTCAACACATCATAAATATAATTTTAAATTATTAATCTATAATTAAAACAAAATCAATACAGCTCGGTTCATTACTTCATTTTTAAAATAAAGCAACATTACATTTTTGAGGTAGCATTGGATTTGTATGTTTAATGATATTACATTTAATTTGAACTAAAAACTATTTGGACTACAGTGAACCCTCGAGTTTCGCGTGTTCAAGTATCGCGAAAGGGCTATTTCGCGAGTTTTCAACCAGGAAGTAAACTCCACCATCTGCGCATGCGTGCCCTTCCACGCATGCATAGATGGTGGAGTTTCCCCGCCAGGCAGAGGCTTCCCTGGGTCTTCCCCCTCTTGCCCCCGTAAGACCCCAGCGGCGGCGCGAGCAACGGCGTGGGCGGGCGGGCGGCACGCGCTTGGGGACATCCCAGCTCCGCTCCCCAGCTGGGGAAAGCGCGCGCGTTTGGGGACTCCCTAGATCCGCTCCCCAGCTGGGGAGCGGATCTAGGGAGTCCCCAAACGCGCGCGCTTTCCCCAGCAACGCGCGCGCGTTTGGGGACTCCCTAGATCCGCTCCCCAGCTGGGGAGCGGATCTAGGGAGTCCCCAAACGCGCGCGCTTTCCCCAGCAACGCGCGCGCTTTCCCCAGCAACGCGCGCGCGGTGGGGACTCCCTAGATCCGCTCCCCAGCTGGGGAGCGGATCTAGGGAGTCCCCAAACGCGCGCGCTTTCCCCAGCAACGCGCGCGGGGTGGGGACTCCCTAGATCCGCTCCCCAGCTGGGGAGCGGATCTAGGGAGTCCCCAAACGCGCGCGCTTTCCCCAGCAACGCGCGCACGGTGGGGACTCCCTAGATCCGCTCCCCAGCTGGGGAGCGGATCTAGGGAGTCCCCAAACGCGCGCGCTTTCCCCAGCAACGCGCGCGCTTTCCCCAGCAACGCGCGCGCGGTGGGGACTCCCTAGATTTGCTCCCCAGCTGGGGAGCGGATCTAGGGAGTCCCCAAACGCGCGCGCTTTCCCCAGCAACGCGCGCGCTTTCCCCAGCAACGCGCGCGCGGTGGGGACTCCCTAGATCCGCTCCCCAGCTGGGGAGCGGATCTAGGGAGTCCCCAAACGCGCGCGCTTTCCCCAGCAACGCGCGCGCTTTCCCCAGCAACGCGCGCGCGGTGGGGACTCCCTAGATCCGCTCCCCAGCTGGGGAGCGGATCTAGGGAGTCCCCAAACGCGCGCGCACCCCAGGCGCGAGCAACGGGGTGGGCGGGCGAAGGGCGGGCGGCAGTGGAAGCAAAAACACCATCTGCGCACGCGCAGATGGTGTTTTTACTTCCGCACCGCTACTTCGCTAAAAATCGATCATCGCGTGGGGTCCTGGAACGGAACCCTTGCGATGATCGAGGGTTCACTGTATCTATGAATAGAAAAGTAAAGTATAAACTTGAATAAATGCAAAGGCCACATTCTGCCACTGAACTATCTAAAGTTTCTGGTTTGCAAGGTTTTCCAATACACCATATGGTTCCTTTTCCCATCAGCCTACAGCAAATTGGCTATTAAATTTCTAGACTCCTGAATTATTTTTAAGCAACAAGATGCAATTCAGCCAATTTACTCCTTTTTCAAAGTTTACACACCATATAACATCAACTAGAATTACTGCAAATCTGTTATTTCCAGAGGTGGCAGTCAGCTATCATCATTTTCCATATCTTTTAAAGAAAACCCATCTAGATATTTAACTAATTTCAACTGGATATTCCTCAGACTGATATTCAAAATTTTAGTTTCTTAATCTAAACAACTGCTCTTTTGCATAATCAACTTTTGGAAACTAATACTATATGATCAGACCTTAAGATAACAAGCAAATGCATATAATTTAAATAAATGACTAAATTCAGTAAGATTTTTTAAAAATCACTTGACTGTAGGTGTGCTAAAGGGAAAACACTAGTTTTCTTGTCAATGCTGTCACAGTGGGCTTACATTAGCAACCCTCAGAATCCAAAATATAGGGAAATCAATTCAGCTTCCAAATATTACTGTTACTATGGTATAATTGAGAGATATGAGGGTCGCCCAGAAAGCAATGCACCACATTTTTTTTCTCAGCCTACAGTAATGGTATGAATGTGAAACTTCAGATACACATTACAGTACTTGAATTGTCAGGAGTGCATGTGTAAATTTTGTGTTTCTCCAGACAGATAGTGTAGCTGCAGGAGTATTTCAAAATGGCTTCTGTAAGTGATATACGTTACAAGCAGCGTGTCGTCATTGAATTTCTCACTGTGGAGAAAGAAACTGTTGGGAACATTCACAAACATTTGTGTGCAGTTTATGGAGAATCTGCAGTCAACAGAAGTACGATTAGTCACAGAAGACATTTTGAGAATGACAAAGAGGTGATTCAACAAGGAACAAGGAATGGTACTTGCGTCCTTGCGCTTCGCTGGAGGAAGACCATAGAACAGGATGGAGATTACGTGGAAAAATAGGGAATGCAGAAGAAACATAATTCTTTCTTGTGGGTAAATTTCATTGTGTTCAATAAATAATTGTTGAAGAAAAAAATGTGGTACATTACTTTCTGGGTGACCCTCGTATGTGGCAGATAAAATAAAAAGGCATGACTACAACACAAAGAATATCTGTTTTCCTAGTTATTTTCATGAGAATAATTTCACATCTCATTTATGTTTTGGAAACAAGGGGAAATCATAATCCCAACAAATTTATCCATACAACATGATTCACTGCATGAAATTAAGTTGCTTCAAACAAATCTTGGTTATTCTGCAACGTATTTGATTAGGCTATACTGTAGTTTGAAACAACCTCCCTGCTCCATGATTAAGCATGCTGTACAAATAAGTTTTTCATAAATGGTAAGATCTGGCCCACTGTTCACATTCCTTTTATAGAGATCTCAGACAAAGCCTTTTCCTTCATATATTTGAACAGATTTTGAAAATATTTTTAGTTTGTGTTCTGTCTGGGTCACTCCAGAAGCCAATACCAACCCAAAAAGAGAAGCCAGACACACTGGTAAAAGGCAAAGGCAGTTTTATAAAATTCAAGAAAAACACAGGTAACAGAAAATGTCCTTACAAACAGGAAAATGCTGTATCTTCAGATATATCCACGAAGGCAAAAGTCCATGCAGCAATACAGAATTCTTGCTGCCAAGCCGAGGCTGTAGATAGCAGACCTACACCTCCCACGGGTCTTCCAAAGCTGCTGAGCCACAAGCCAGGAACAGAGACGCCGAGAAACAACACAGGATAACGCAACTCCAAACTGATAACACTCCACATGGCTTCAAGGGCTTGCCTGCCTTTTAAACCCTGCTAAGGAGGACCACACCCAAACCCAGCTGTTCCTAATTCATTGCTGATAATACTTCAATTGCTCCTTTCTTTGATCTGACCGTCTCTGTCGCATGTCAATGAGGGCTTGAGCTTCATCACCTAATGACTCCAAACTACTGGCTGGGGAGAGCCCCCCCCCCCGGGGCTCTCATGCTGTTCTCCTTCATCCCATTCCTGATTTTCCTCTCCCCCGTCTTGACTGTTCAGCCCCCTCCTCTTCGCTGTCATCCTCCTCCAGGCATGGAGCCAGCAGAGACACAGCTGGTCCCTGAGCAGCCTCAGGCTGAACCACAACAGTTTGTATGGATTTTTATGACTTATGCCCCTTTTTCACACTTACATCTTTCGCAGCAGCCCCACGATCGCGTGATCAAAACCTGGCCACAGTTTCATATTTATGACTGTTGCTGTGTCTTGAGGTCATGTGACTTTTGAGACCATCTAACAAGCAAAGACAATGGGGGAGAGGAGCGGAGAAGCCAAGTCTGCTTAACAACCGGGTTTCTAACCAATCCACGCCCAGGCATGAAAATGTGCCGCTCAGACACTATACTTTTCCGCCCACAGCAAAACAAAATTAGAGGTAACATTGGTGGTATTATACAACTGGCACACACCCTAATTTCCCCACTGTCTTCCTTTCCTTACCTCCTTCTAGTGTCAGCACTGGTGGCCTTAGCTTTTCCCTATTTTCCCCTAAAAGCATTTTTTCCCATTGTTTTCAATACCAACAGATGATTGGAAGCTAGCTGATCAAGGCATGTAACAATTCGTACATAGATATTCCTATTCTAAACATATTTTCTAGGAACTGTTTGTACTATATAGATATTCCCAGATAAAATTTATCATTTTAGTTATGTTAGAAAATGAAAAATATAAGCTTGGGATAGAGGGTTTCAAAATACACTTTGATATGTAGCACTATTTCTGTGGAAATCTTTCATAAGGATAAAAAAAATGTATTGATATAAATGGTTGTAAAAAATGCATAAAATCAAGGAAGCTCAAAGGTGAAAAACTGATTAAGCTGATTTACCCAAAGATTCCCAGAAATGTTCCTGTCCTTCTAGAAAAAAAAAATTATCTAATGAGAAATAGTGACCTAAGCTCTAAATTTAAGGATCATTTGTGAAAGAGTCAGATGAATACAATATGTAGAGATCCATATGTAAATGCAGACAATGTTTCTAACAAAGCATGAAAAGTTGTATGAATAGTTGTATGAATCCAGATGACAAAATTAGATCGGACAAAAAAAAGTTATTGATACTGACATTAAATCAGAGTTAATGATTTTTTTTGTGATTATATATGATATACTAATCAAATCGCTTTTTATTGTACTAAAAATAGAAGATCTTTTGTAGTGCATGTTTTGTGATGGAGGAGGGGAAAAAAAGTTGTATGAATAGTATAATTTTAAACTGAGCCCAGAGATACTTAATGAGCAAAAGCAGCTGGGAAAGCATTATTTTAATACAATCATACTATTTGGTCCTTGAGAGCAACATATTTTTCCAAAAGTTTCATGTTATTATGAGGCAGCAGCATTAGGGGGTCCAGGAGGAAAGCATTTTGAAATTCCCTGATATTTCCCTGAAATTTCCCTGTAACTTGTGATCTAGTTAAGGCATGGTCATAGATGACATCATACCAAATAGCTAAGCTGTAGAGAAATATCAGTAGCTGAGGAGGCAAGTTGTTGCCACAGTTATGCTCATTTTTGCTTGACTCTGCCAGACAGCACGATCTGGGGTTTTTTTAACATGTTTTTCCCCTGAATTTTAAACATTTTAATAGTTTGGGGGTTTTCCCCTTATTTATTCTGTTTTTTTCATGAATTCCCTGATATTTCCCAAACCGTTGATTTCCCTGATAATTCCCTGATTTCCCTGTTTTCCAGGTTTGCTAGACACCCTGATCATATAGAACATTTTGCAGAATCTACACATTATCCAGTATCATGAGATGTTTGGACAGAAAAATAATTACAGAAAAAAGCATTTGGTGATATTTGAAGACAGTAGATCCAGATCAGGAATCATTGCAATACTAAAACAAAGAGATATGGAATAATGTTCTTAAGAATTTTGGTAGTGAAGACAAACATCTCATGATACTGGATAATGTTGGAGTTTATTGAGTTTACATTGCCAGAGTAATAAAAGATTTTTCCCACAACCTGTTAGTTGTGGATAGCAAGAAAGCGAAAAATGACCAAGGTTAAGCAATAGAACAAGAGAAGAGATGGTATAAGATTATCAGGATATCAGTGAGTTTTCGCATGCATAAAAAGGATTCTTCTTTTTTTCAATATTAAAATGGAAAGAGCAACAGAAGATTTACAGATTGAATATAAAAAAACAAAGAAGAAAGCTCTGCACTTGCTATACAAAACAGATGGGAAGTGCACAAGAGAAAAAGCCTTTAAAGGAAAGAGCAGTTGGTTTTGAATATGTTGAGCTTCAAAGAAAGAAAAAAAGTCCACAGGAGAATATCCCGTAAGCGGTTTTGAAGCAGGGAGGTAGAATCAAATGTCATCAGAGAAAATGAGTAAATCAGTCAAGTTTTGCATGAGCTCATAATTCCATGTGTTCATACCTATTTGCATGTGCTCATAATTCAATAATTGCACATATTTTCTAAAAATGCATATTTGCATTTAGTTACTTCATTTACTTATGTGTTGTGCACATTTTTGAGTAAAGAATTGCATTAAAAATTCTGTCAGATCCCAAATTACCAACATTTATTTTTTTTGTACTTTGGATGCTGCCTACTCAGACAAATATAGGAACTGCTGCTGTTTTTGTGCCAGAAACACCAAGGTGCTTCCAGATTGAAAGGATTAGCTGATGACATCACCATTGCCTAAGTGATGCCTGGTTGGCGGCTCCTTTCACGTCTCCATTAATGTGGCATTGAAGTGATACCTATTTATCTAGTTGTGTTTGCATGTTTTTGAGCTGGGGCTGCTATCCTCAACCCAGTATTCTGCTCAGGTGAGCCACCACGCTCCTAAATATAGAAGCTTAGAATATATAAAACTAAGAACATAGCTAAAACTTCTATAGAAGCAACTTGCAATAAAGAAAGATCAGCCTCATCAATTACTCCAAAGTGATCCTTAAGGCCATTGTATCAATCACATCATTATATTGCTATTGGATAGATGGTGACCTTTTGGGTTTTGACTGGATGGCAAAGAAAGTGGGAAGATGTAAAGCTGTTCTTATTCAAACTGAATTTAAAGGATTATTAGAGGTTTGGGAATGTTGCAGAAGTGACATAAGAAAGCAGATGAGAAGGTCTGGAGACAAAAACCCAAGCAGCCATGACAAACATCTAAAGAATCTTCCCAGATCCCCAGTGAGTTGCAATAAAGCCTTGAGATACAGGATGTAAGATCTATTTATTTTGTAAATCACAACAGAGTCTAAGCAATTTGCTAGAAGAAAATAGAAGGGAGGGGACTATACTATTCCTCCCTTACTCCCAATGCATATGACCATAATATTCTCATTCTCTAGGGAAGGGGTAGGCAAAGTTGGCTACGCAATAGACTTGTGGACTTGAACTCCCAGAATTCCTGACCCAATCATGTTAGCTCAGGAATTCTGGGAGTTGAAGTCCACGTCATAGACGAACCAACTTTACCTACCCCTGCTCTAGGGAATTATGGAAAACAGGACTTACATGATGTTGAGATGAAGCATGCATACAATTTTTCTATAAGGGTATCCAGAATGTTTTATTTGGAACTATACTTAAAACTGGAGATAGTGATTAAGAAAATAAAGTGGGGTGTAAGGGCTGGTAGCATCACAGTAACAAGACTATTTTAAATATATATATCTCTAAAGGAGCTTTTTTTTAAATGTGATTTAAAAATGTTCCCACTCCAATTCAGTTTGATTTGTTCAAATCATGTTCTACAGCAACAAGATGAAATGGATCACTTCTGGATTGGTCCAGCACAGGATAGACAATTTCAAGGTTACAGAAGCTGTTGTTAAAAGTGGACTGTATATTTCTACACAGAATGCCCCAAAGATCTCTCTACGATGCAAGTATGGCCAAATTTAAAACAAAGAATTCACTATTATATTATTCCACTGAAGAGTCACAATCATCTACAACAGGGGGGGTCAAACTTGATTTCATTCAGGACTGCATCGGGGTTGTATTTGACCTTAGGAGGCTGGGGTGGGCATTGCTAGGGTGAGCAAGGCTAGTTCAATGTCACTCGTGTTGGAGGTGCCTGTGGTGGCCCAAGCGCTCTGCCAAAGGAAACGGGCTCCCAAGCTCCATTTTCAGCCTCCTGCAACCCTCTGAGTTCCATTTTCGCTGGCAGAGGCACCATAGGCTGATCCTTCGCTATTTCCAGGATTCTAAGATTCCAGGGATCTAAGCACCCTGCGGGCTGGATTTGGTCCACGGGCTTTGAGTTTGACACCCCTGACCTAGAAGAAGACCAAGAGTAGGTCTCTCTTAAAAACTTGACAAAAAAGGCAGCTGAAATCAATTATTTCGTTATGATTTATTTTAATTACTTTCATGCCAAATTCCAGACAGCTGGATTACACAAATAATCAGATCTGCACTGGATTCAAATAAAGGTTTTGAATTTTGTTGCAATAATAGGTATATTTTTCATAGAACTATCTGAATGTTTTCAAGGCCATCAGGCTGGCTGACTTACTCTGCTGACAACCTGCCTACAAGCTTTTACAGGCTTCCTCCAGCACTTTACATGAAACATTCTGCTCCTCTAACTTGGCTAAACATGATGTTTTCTATTAACTAAATTTGGGATGTGACTGAAGATTGTCTGAGATGCATTATGCAACTGCAAACTTTAGGAGTATAGCATGATGAATAAGAGTATTATTGCTAAATGTTAGCAAACCCCCCACACACTATTTTCTAGAAATTTTACTTGCATTGAGAATGGATATATCTTTCAAGCTGTATTTCTTTTTCCCTAATGCCAATAATAGTTTTAATTTTTTAAAAATCATATACAATTAAGACCATGGGGAGAAAACAAATACATGGTTTACTGCAAAATAAAACTTTCAAAGCAATCAGTGTTAAAATTCATTCAGGGTATATCTCATCTGCATCTTTCTGTGAGAAATCAGACACCTAAGATGGTTTAGATAAATGGCTCAATTAATTGTACAGAAGTAACCCTCTTTGAGCTGAACCAGAGCTGTGAGCTCTTTATTAAAAGCACTATTCTGTAGTCCATAACCTCGTTCCTTGACTCCTCTCTAGTTTCCAATTTAAACAAGTCCCTGTGCGGCATGTTCTAAAGGGCTTTGTCTCCCTGTCATTGTTAAGAGAGCTGAGGCATCCTGGAAGTGTGAAATCAGACCTCATGAGCTGAACGGTTCCCCAGGGAACACTGGACTGCGCAGAAGGTCAAAATCATGGGCTGGACCATCTGAAAGCACCCTGATCACCCGTCTGTGACATAGCAAGCAGGGAAAGTGTGTGTGTGGGGAGACTATAATTGAGCACATCTTAATTAAAACTCAGAGATAGCAAAAATAAACTGTTTCCTAGGCAGCCTGTCAAATGCAGGTTCCACTAATGAGTTCCAGTGTTTTAATTTCTTAACAAAAGTAAGACTCATTTAGCAGTAGTAAAAACAGGGATTTGACATCATATTCCTGTTCTTGTTTTGCAATAATCTTTCAACAACAATATTAATTAAAACGTGAACACTAAATCATCAGCACAGCATTTTTAAACATACAAAGAATAGAGAGCTAAAGAATTATTTCACATACTATTATCAGCCATTATTAAAATATTTAAAAAAACATTTTTGTGGTATTTTATGTTGAATCCTCTATTTTAAAAATGAAAACAAACAAATAAGCAGAATATACCAAATACTTTTAGAACAGGAAAGAATAAAAGATATGACCAAAACACCAATGATAGCGTGGGAAAAAAATCTGCAACACGCCATCCATATTGCCGACTGGGAAAGAATATGGACCACAATATCCAAAATAATCCTTTCGGCAGCATATAAGGAAAACTATTACACATTATTCTACAGATGGTACCTCCCACCGGCGAGATTAGCAAAGATCCACCCAACATTATCAGACTCGTGTTGGAAGTGTAAAAAGGAAAGAGGTACGTTTTTCCATATGTGGTGGTCCTGCCCCATGATACAAAAAATTTGGACAATAACTCATACTTGGCTCACAGAGATTACGAAAGAGGAAATAGAACTCACACCGGAAGCTATGCTTTTAGGAGTTTGGAGAAAACATTATTCAAAACAAACAATGTTCCTCACAACACATATAAACACCGCCACGAGAATTGCGATAGCACAACTCTGGAAAAGTGATCAGATACCAACGGAAGATTTAATTATAGATAAGATATATGCATGTGTAGAGATGGACGAATTCACGAACTCAATTAAGGGAAATAAATTAATAGAATCAAAAAGAACATGGCAAAAATGGCATGAATGGGTTCAAAAGAGAACATAAAAGCAACATAATATGAAACAACAGTACAATTGAAACGACCTACAGTTACCGTGTATAATTAATGAACGTAATAGATTTTAGAATTTAAAAATATGAAATACAATGTATATAATGAAATGAAACCGGTCAAAACTTACTGTCAGAATGTTAACTGAGAATATGTATAATCTGTAATTCAAAATAATATGTGATGGGAATGATATAAGAAAAATTAATAAAGAAATTTTCAAAAATAAAATAAAAAATAAAACGTGAACACTAAATCATCAGCACAGCATTTTTAAACATACAAAGAATAGAGAGCTAAAGAATTATTTCACATACAATTATCAACCATTATTAAAATATTAAAAAAAAACATTTTTGTGGTATTTTATGTTGAATCCTCTATTTTAAAAACAATTTAAGATGCTACATCTTAAACATCTTAAGCTGTGGATTTGTCTGAATCAATTTTGTAGATATTTTCAATGATGAATTCAATTATTCTTCAATGGTGCCCTTCATTTATTTTTGGGGGGGGGGGGTATAAATTTTTTGTTTTTCACACTTTACAGAGATTCCAATTTACATACCTCAAATTAAAATATAATACAATACAATATCAAATGCCAAATTCTTAGTCAAGTTATCAAATTTTTCTAATTATTTATACAATTTATTCTGGTATATATCTTGTGCTACCTCCTTTCCAAATATTATCATCCGGATTTTAGATATTGTTCTTCGCTTTCATTTGTATTTAAAGTGCTATAGCTATCTAAATTTCTCTTGGCTATTTGCTATTTTTCATAACTGTGCCATCGTGCTTCAGTACCTTTCTAGTGTTCTTAGTAAACACATTCCTACTTTCATTTGAAAACCCCTCATTTTATCGTAGCAGCCCTTAACAATAGAAATATCCAAATTTACTTCTCTTTAAAAACCCAGGAAGGAAAGAAAAAGAAAAGAAAAAAGGGGGAGGGGAAAGAAAAAAAGAAGCACTATTCATATTGTATCTTAATCTATACATAGGAGGAAGGGTTGTTGTTAAGAGATTTTAAAATGTATTTCATACTCAATTCATTTCTTTCACTTCTTTCATTATATCAGTATATAATTTCTACTTTAACAGATCAAAATAAATATAAATCATTATTATTTCATTATTTTGTCTGTGTTTCTTTCATTTAAAAAAAAGACCAATGTATTAGCATTCTTCCCTAATCTAGATATTTTCCACTGTCGTTCTTAGTGTGATAATCTTCCCTAATCTATAAATTCCACTGCCAATCCCAGTGTAATTATCTTCCCTAATCTGTGTGTCACTGTCATACCAGTGCAATAATCTTCCCTATTCTAATTATTTTCACTGCTAAACGCAGTACCATAATCTTCCCTAATCTATATATTTCCCTAATCTATATATTATCCCTAATTCTAAATATCTTCCACTATCGAACTCAGTGTGATAATATTCCCTAATCTACAGTGGGGAAAAATATTTAGTCAGACACCAACTGTGCAAGTTTTCCCATTTAAAAAGATGAGAGAGGCCTGTAATTGACATCATAGGTAGACCTTAACCATGAGAGACAACATGAGAAAACACATCCAGAAAATCACACTGATTTTTAACGAATTTATTTCCAAATTGTGGTGGAAAGTAAGTATTTGGTCAATAACAAAAGTTCATCTCAATACTTTGTTATATATTCTTTGTTGGCAAATGACAGAGATCAAACATTTTCTGTAAGTCCTCACAAGGTTGGCACACACTGTTGCTGGTATGTTGGCCCATTCCTCCATGCAGATCTCAAGAGCAGTGATATTTTGGGCCTGTCGCTGGTCAACACGGACTTTCAACTACCTCCAAAAGTTTTTTATAAGGTTGAGATCTGGAGATTGGCTAGGCCACTCCAGGATCTTAAAATGCTTCTTACGAAGCCACTCCTTTGTTGCCCTGGTGGTGTATTTGGGATCATTGTCATGCTAAAAGATCCAGCCACATTTCATCTTCAGTGCCCTTGCTGGTGGAAGGTGGTTTGCACTCAAAATCTCACAATACATGGCCCCATTTATTCTTTCATGTACACAGATCAGTCGTCCTGGTCATTTTGTAGAGAAACCACCCCAAAACATGATGTTGCCACACCCATGCTTCACAGTAGGTATGGCGTTCTTTGGATGCAACTCAGCATTCTTCCTCCTTCAAACACGACAAGTTGTGTTTCTACCAAACAGTTCTACTTTGGTTTCATCTGACCATATGACATTCTCCCAATACTCTTCTGGATTATCCAAATGCTCTCTAGCAAACTTCAGACGGGCCCGGACATCTACTGGCTTAAGCAGGGGGACATGCCTGGCACTGCAGAATCTTGAGTCCCTGGCGGCATAGTGTGTTACTGATGGTAGCCTTTGTTACATTGATCCCAGATCTCTGCAGGTCATTCACTAGGTTCCCCCGTGTGGGTCTGGGATTTTTGCTCACCGTTCTTGTGATCATTTTGACCCCATGGGATGAGATCTTGCGCGTAGTCCCAGATCAAGGGAGATTATCAGTGGCCTTGTATGTCTTCCATTTTCTAATTATTGCGCCCAGAGTTGATTTCTTCACACCAAGCTGCTTGCCTATTGCACATTCAGTCTTCCCAGCCTGGTGCAGGGATACAATTTTGTTTCTGGTGTCCTTTGACAGCTCTTTGGTCTTCTTTGGCAATTCGCTATTTTTCAAAGCTTCTGCTGAAATGCCACATTGCACAATTAGCTGCCTTCTTCAATCTCAGGCCATTTTAGCTCCATCCAGCAACCAAACGCAAATGCTCTACATGGCATTGGACCAGAGTACCTCTGGAACCGCCTGCTACCGCACGAATCCCAGCGACTGATAAGGTCCCACAGAGTTGGCCTTCTCCGGGTCCCGTCGACTAAACAATGTCATTTGGCGGGCCCCAAGGGAAGAGCCTTCTCTGTGGCAGCCCCGGCCCTCTAGAACCAACTCCCCCCCTGTCTTTCGTAAACTACTCAAGACTCACTTATACCGCCATGCATGGGGGAGTTGAGACACATTTCCCCCAGGCTTTTTTTTTTTTAATACTTTGTTTTATGTTTGGTATGAATGTGTTGTTTGGTTTTTTAAATAATGATAGGGCTTTATATGTTTTTTAATATTAGATTTGTTCCACTGCTATATTGTTTTTATTACTGTTGTGAGCCGCCCCGAGTCTTCGGAGAAGGGCTGCATACAAATCTAATAAATAAATAAATAAAAACAAAAATCTAAAATCCCATTCAGGTACTCTCCGCTTACTCCCATACAGGAAATCTCTTCTTTCCTTCTGTATAAGTAACTCTTCCAACTCTCTTTCCAGATATAATCGTTTGGCTACCATCCCGGCGTCCTGTTGTCTCCGCAGCTGTATCGGCACAGGCATGGCTGCCTGTCCGGCTTCACTACAGCCGGTGCAAGACAAGACAGTTCACCCGGCGGGGCATGCTTGCCCCTGCCAGGCCTCTGGCAGCGTCCCATGTGTCACTCTCCCTGCAGGAGAGATCCGGTCTGGTCCAAAAGGACCAGAACCCCTGGGCAATGGGAACTTGGGGACATTCTCAAGAGAGAGGGAATAATTCCCGGTCCTGCGGCCATCCGACCCCGACCCCCTCCCCAGTGGTGCCCTTCACTTAAAAGTTATAGATTTCCACGGAGAATGTCAATGGCTCAAAAAGACAAAAAACAGTAAAAAATCTATATGGCAAGTTGGATTCCATAATTTTCTAATTTTTTCTCAGGATAGTATCCATTTTAATTGACTCAAAATGCTGTTTTAGTAAATAGAAAACAAACTTTCTCTCCCATTAATTTAATGAATGATATTCATTAATTTAAAATATTGTTGTTTACCAAGTTTATTTCTTTCACTGGGAAGAGAATAAACATTATTAATAATAAAATCAAAGACAAGGGTCCTACTTAATGGCTTTTACTGAAAGATTCCATAGTTTTTATTACATGATGGTGCCATGTCTAAAAATATGTCTGAAAAATATTTAAGGCATAGAACTTTATTTTGGGCATGTCAGTCATACAAGCTGTGCTATATTATTAGAGTAAAAGGAATCAGGAGATTTTCATAAACTGCATTATTACTCCAGTCATTACAGTTATGTCAATACTGGAATGGAATTTGTCAAGTCATGAACAACTTCTGTTAATAATAGCTACCAATTAATAGTGTATAATAAGGGTATATAAGTATGTCTTACAGCAATACCAAACATGGTTAATTCAGAATAAGATTTGCTGATTATCAGTAAGTGTAATTCATGCAGTCATAAAACTATAAACATAAACACACATACAAATCTTTTTACTATTAAAGCACAGTACTTCTGCATTCATGTCTATAAATTATATTTATACCTGTCTCTTTCATTGATAGTGTCAATAGAACTAAAAAAGGACTCTGAATCAGGATCGATTCTTGGTGATTTCAAGAACTGGCAACAGTAGAGGCATACACATATTCCCATATCTATCACCCATTTCCTCCCATGTTGACTGTATGACTGTAACTTGTTGCTTATATCCTAAGATTTTTATTAATATTGCTTCTTCATTGCTTATTTGACCCCTATGACAATCATTAAGTGTCATACCACATGATTCTTGACAAATGTATATTTTATTTTATGTACGCTGAGAGCATATGCACCAAGACAAATTCCTTGTGTGTCCAATCACACTTGGCCAATAAAATTCTATTCTATTCTATATCCAAAAGTATTGTGAAAATAATTTTCAGGTGGTTCTTGTTTAATGAACATTTGTTCAGCAACTGTTCAACTTATGACATGCCAGCCCTCATACTCACAGCTGGCATGGTATTGTCAAGCAGAAATTAGGTACAGCTTGGTGCAACCAAAGAGACCAGGTTATCTCTTTTTAAAATATGTGTTTATTCAACTGAACAAAGACAGGTCCTCCTATAAGAATGAAAAAACCCTGAATATAGTTTGAGGCAAGTACATATAGACTTCTTATTTCTTGATAGCTTCCTATTAGTTATGTAACAAAAAGTGGGCATATAGTAGAAAAGGTACAGAAGTTACAAAAATGGCTGTGCATGCCTCTTGTGGTTTTATTTCATGTTTAACTCACAAGCTAAGTGTTCAGGGAGGGGTAGTACCCTCTGGTGTCATGTCCTTTTACGGCAGCTCATTTTAGGGCAGCTTTTAGGATAGCTCGTTCCCCTTTGGTCCTCACCTGTCACTCAGCTCTCATGTGTGGCTCCTAATAGCTGTAGCATGCAAAGAGGATTCACCTGGGCAACAGCTTCAGCAGGCTGGCCAAACCAGGTTGAGAGTAGCTGTTGAGTCATTGACCTACAGTGAGATAGGGACTTGTCTATCCCGACCATGTGAAGACAGATTCTGGCAGACTGAGTGAATGAATAGGACAAGGCGATCTCTGCAAGTGATGTGGTGCGCTAAGAGCACGGCAATAAATGAAAGATGCCCTGGTCAACCACTGTGTCAACCCCATCTCAACTCTTTCCTGCTAATGGAGCAAGATGGAATCTGAGAAGAGAGTGAGGCTGACTATGTGCACCTCTCCCTCACTTTAATCCAATC
Organism: Erythrolamprus reginae; assembly: GCF_031021105.1. Lineage (NCBI taxonomy): Eukaryota > Metazoa > Chordata > Lepidosauria > Squamata > Dipsadidae > Erythrolamprus > Erythrolamprus reginae. The sequence continues at coordinate 304,564,549 of NC_091951.1, read as the reverse complement.
CACACACAAGTTTTGACATGCCCCCCCCCAATTCCCATGAAAAGTCCTGTGGCAATGGGCAAGTGACGAAGCAGTAGGTGTGGATACACTGGAAGCTGTAGCCGCAGATCTGCACGCAGGCGACTCAGGTCTAATGGTCATCTTCCTGCTGACAAGCAACAGCTGAATTCAGCATCTACCTGAGTGACTCAGCAGCCTTCTCTAGGACCACACTGCTCACCTCCATAATAAGAGGAAGGGGCTAGAAAAGGTGCCCTAAACATTATAGAACCCTGTCCAACATGGAGAGATCCCATTTCATGTGGTCAAGTAACAAAATCTCAAAGAAAGTGTAAGATGACATCACTCACCATTGGCACATGGAATGTACATACACTTCAAATCAACCAGAAAGAAGATCAGCCCTAGTTTCCAGACACCTCGCAAGATTTAACATTGATATTGCAGCCCTGTGTGAAACTTGTCTAGCCAACAAAGGCCAGCTCACAGAAACAGGAGATGGTTATACATTCTTCTGGTGAGGGCGCAGCCATAACAAACACTGTGAATCTGGAGTTGGCTTTGCAGTTAAAAATCATCTTGTCTGCAAACTTGATAGTCTTCCCAAGGTAGTGAATGACAAACTCGTGACACCGCATCTCCCACTGCCGAGAGGAAAGCAAGCTACACTGATAAGAGTCTATACACCCACAATGATGAACCCGAAAGAAGTAAAGGATAAGTTTTATGAAGATCTCGATGCCCTACTTTCATCTCTGAAGCACACCAAAAAGCTGATTCTATTTGGCAATTTTAATGCTTAGTGCCCTTTTGGCAATGTTGTTACAGTGGACTCTGGCATTTAGGATATTAGATATGAATACTCTACTCTTGAGGGTCACCTACAAGTTCATGTCCTCCAAGCTTGTATTTTGTGTATTTTGTGTAAGACAGAGCATTTGTTGGTTGAGATTTTAAGTTGCCAGTTGTTTGACCATTCTGATACAATGCCAACGTCTTTTTGAAGGGTATGTATGCAACAGTAGAAAAATATAAGGAAGGTGACAAAAAGTATAACCCGAAAAATCTCCTGGAGCCAACCCAGCTAGGTAGCCAATTAGTAAGTCAAGAAGACAGTCCAGAGAAGAGGCCAATATCAGCATCTTTGGGTCTGTTCTGTATCTCCTTTTCCATGAGATAGATGGTGTGATCTCAAATTAAAGTCAGCATGGAGAGATGTAATTGCAACAATGGGAGTGAATTAATGTATAGAGACCTCCCTTGGTAGCAAGGCCTGGTGATTTTTAATCAATTGCTATGAAATATACTTCACTTGATGGAGCCTCCATCGTAATGGGTTGTACAGGACTGATGAATTGTGATCCTCATTGATCTTAATGCCAAAAGCCTGATTGAACTTATCCACCAATTCCCATAAGGTGTGGTTGACTTTCCAGGTGATGGTGCACCATGCACATATACCAAATTTATTTTTGGAGGAAGGATTAAAGGTTGGAGGCAAGTCATTGCTCTGTGTTGGATATGAGCCACTAACTTTGTAATGATTTGTTTTTTTATTATGGAGAACAGGCATCTTCCAACTATTTTCCAACTATCAATAACATCTATCATTTGGTATTCATAGGCTTCCAATGGAGCTGCTTTCTTGGCCAGCCCAAGTGGCAGTCAGAGGTATGTGTGCACTGGTAACATTTAACAGTTTTGCTCAGGTATGGATATTCTGAATATGTGTAGGTACTCCAAATCCCAAAGATGTCCACCAAGGCTGTTTGTTGTCTTTCCATTTGTTTTGGGGTGGGGTGGTGCCTTCATGTTCCAAAGTTTTTTCATGGCCCAGTTGTACTGGGCAGTGTTCTGTTGGAAGATCTTCCTTTACACCAACTCTCTATGAGCCTCAAAGTTTGCTTCCATCATTGTATCTTCCTGGCCCCCCTTTTATACACCAAGTCACATGGTGGAAAAAGATAAAGTGCTTATGGCAAATCATTGAAAGGCTGTTAGCAAACCAGTGACTCCTTTGGTGTTTTGACATGCAACTGAAGGGTGATGTTGTTTAAACAAAAGCTTCAGCCCAAGCTCATCCTCAGCACCACAGGCTACAGTCCAATGGTAATTGGAGTCCTCAGAAGAATCAGAGCTCTTGAGATGAGTGTAGTGAAAGGTGCAAACACCAGCAACTTTGACAGCCGTATGGGTCATGAGAAACACGAGGAAGTATCCTTTCCACAGTACAGCAGGTGATCCAATCCCGGGTGATGAAGGGCCTGGACATTTTGAGAAAGACAGCAGATACAGTACTGGAAGTCTTGGTTCCGGAAGGGAGGAAGGAAGGAGGGAGGGAGGGAGGGAGGGAGGGAGGAAGGAAGGAAGGAAGGAAGGAAGGAAGGAAGGAAGGAAGGAAGGAAGGAAGGAAGGAAGGAAGGGACATTTCATGTAATTATGTTTGTACATACAATAATTCATTGAAGGCTCTCAGAACAAAATATTTTGGCAGCCATGTGATTGCTTTGTTTCACCTTTTCTGTCAAGTAAGAATTTGGGTTCTCAAAAGCCCAGACATAAATTTATTTACAAAATATATTTTTTAAAATACATAACAGAATTCATCATTAAGCAAGAATAGAAGAGGAGCCTAGTAAACTTCAGTTTTTGTTGGATTTGTAAACTATAACATTATAAAATTAGTCAATGGTTACTGATTAGCATAAAAATGGAAATAGTTCTTGCCTGTAACATCAGCTGCCATCAAACCTTCTGCTCTGATGACCTTTACCTGGAGAAATCCCACATCTTTTATGTTTTGAAACATCTGCATTAGGTTCTAGAAACATACACAAAATTTAAGAAATTACGCCGAAGTCATTAAAAAGGCAAAATATGAAACCATTCCCTCTTAAAGGTTCTAGGTTTTCCTGATGGCTTACATCCCATATGTTTCTAATATATCCTAACTGTGAAGCTGCACTTAGATCTGACTCAACATTTTATTTTGGAAATGGATCACTTGGCAGAAGCTTCATAGGATTAGTCTTAATTTTAGACAAAAAGAAAGAATCTAAAAAAACCATATAGATACGTTTCCACTGTGGTTCACAGATGTCAAAGCTTTTATAAATATGTATAGACCCTGGATTGAATTTCTAGGCTTTTTTTTCCTCCAACATTTTTGAGTCAGCAGGTATTTGACTGATCTCTTGATAGAATTGGAAGGCATTTGAACTATGCTCATCTAGTTCCCATTGGCATGGAAACCACGGATTCCTGCTCTACCACTTTTATTCCTTAATATTAGTTGATATTCAGTAAAGAAAATATTCAGTTCTATCTCAAATGCATAATTTAACAAGTCTAATTTAAAAATATATTTAATATATGTTGTTTATTTTAAATCGCTATTTAATTGGAATATTGCTCCAGAATTATATTAAATGATGACACCTTGGTCATAAAGTATTTCAACTCTACAACCAGAGATTTCACAGGTTCTTGAGAAATAATTTAGAAACTGGAGTGTTTCTATGACTTATCTGTAACAAATGTAAAATTATACAGACACAAACTTATTTCTGTACTACGTAGCTTTATTCCCTACAGCTTCCTCATATTATTCATAAAATAGCAATTACTTTAATTTGTTTATAAGTTTAATTCGTTTATAAGTTTTAATTGCAGAAACACAGCATGTGTTCAAATTTCCCATATTATGGTATGAAACTATTTTATATAGTTTTATAATTACTACTATATAGTCATTACTTTATGCGGTATAATTAAAATATTTTATAAAGGTGTTCCTTTTTTCAAAATAGTATTTATTTCTTTACAAATCAGGAAGCAGTAAGTAAAGAATGAATTTTTAAACATTTTTACAGGTTAAACCCCATTAAAGTAGCAAACTTGGATTTTAACAAAGGTCTTTAATGCTCTTTTCCGTTATGATGCAAAATTTAAATTCTCGATCATATTCTGTTTGACAAAAATGTTTTCTGCTTGAAAAAGTTGAAATCTTAACCATGTATTAGACAGATCCATTTATAAATAAGAATGAGATACAAAGCTCGTAATATAGATTGCAAAGTAGAGAAACAATGTTCAGTAGAGAGAGTGTAGTTTATATAACACATTAATCTTCACATATCTCTAGCATTCTATAAGATCACGAATACTGTATCTATTATCTTTTAATTTCATAATATTTGCCTATTAGAAAATTGCTTAATCAGAGAGACAACCTCCTCCTCTATCTTCTTTTTTTTCTTGATTAGATTTAAAACTGAGTCTTAAAGAAAACAACCGAAAACTGCTATTTGTCATTACTTATCATTTATTTTAATTCTCAAAAAGGTCTGGGGCCTTGTTTTTGTCAATCCTGGCATTTTAATACAGATATTTTTCAGTTCCATGCTATGTTGAACAAGGGGAGGGGGCATGATGAAATTAAGAAATCTTTTTTGTTGTTTTGAAATTGCATTTATTTTGCATTTCCTGTTAACACAGAACAAAAGCAAAAGTCAACCTTTTCACCTATATGTGCATTCCGCTCATTTAAAAAGACCTGGCAATATTTCACCCACTATTATTTGCCAGAGGGATAATTATAGTTTGAACTTTTAGATTTTGCTAGTCAGCTGATTTAGTGCAATTTACTGCATTTCTGACAATCTCCGCCAATGACACACTGCAGATTATTGTAGGATTTTGTGAAAAGCAAATGACTTTAATATATTACTTTAAACATGCAACTTAAAGTAATGATTTATGAGATGATTATCAGTCATCTTATTTATGAAGGCTGTTGGAGGCCTCAAAACCCAGATGGTATTGGAGGCTTCAAATTTCCATAGCACAGAAATCTATGATTTGCTGTGAATCCTTTCAGCCCTCAATAGATGGGAAAAGATTGAAATGCTCTGGAGATGAGTCCTCTTTATTTTTTTTAATGAAAGGCTGTATAATATATTTCTGTATAGCTGCAGCAGCTGTCAGCGAGAGCATCTCAGTTCAGCTCTATTATGGGAGAACCAATACCCCATCCTATGGCATCAAGATACACTGAGGGGCCAGCACTGATTGACAGCTTGTCACCATGACGTCTTATTCCATCTCTGTTATGGAGAAAATTAATGTCACACCACCAGCCTTATGACTCGCTGTCATCTTATAACTGCTCACCTTTTATCAATGCTCTAAATAACATTTCAAGCCCCATCGTCTCACGTTGGACAATCCGGTCAAGGGACATTAAATCGGATGACTGTGAAATGTCATAATAAAAATGGAATGCTAACAACTTCTTCACTAAAATAGCTTCTCTGGTTTTTAAACTGTGACAAGGGGGAGCAGGGGTTCAGCATACCCGTTCTGAAAAGGTCATAGAATCTCTCTTTTGGTCTGCTACCCATTACGGCCCTCCTCCCATACCAAAAGGAATTAATCTTTTCATACAATTGTGATAAAATGGTTCAAACGGTAATGCCTCTTTAATTTGTAGGGCTCTGATGTTCTGCTACAAATGGTTAAATGACAGTAATAGAGTCATTTTCCAAGACTATTTGATCTGATGGCAGGGTCAATGCTTTTACTCTTTTCAGTCTCAAAAATAGGGAAAAACGCATTTTTAAATAGACAGACTTCTTTCTCAATACTTTAAAAATAAAACTTTATAAATAATTTTAGAGTAAAAAAGACCATGAATTTGTCAGTAATCCAGTAATATTTATTACAGATTTAGCGAAGGATAACAACACTAATATTGAAGATTTCCTGTAAAATATGTAGGGATAAAGATTTGCTACAAAAATATGTAGCTATTTCCATATCCGGTATACTACGATGTTATTTATCTAGGATTATTGCAGCTATGTATGGCTCATGTTGATGAACCAAGTTATCCAGCTTGTAAGTAACAACAATGTAACGTCTGAAATACACATACTGAAAATCAGACTTTCAATGTCATACTTTTGTTTTTTAAAAATGATACTGTTATTCTCTATTAAAATTTGCTTAAACTAATAAAAAAATTGGGGGCAAAGAGATATAGGTTCAAAAATTGTGATTTACTGGTTATTTGTTTATTATTAAAAGATAATCAGAACAATGAACATCCTTTGCTTCATGTTTTTCTGGTATGCTGAAGACCAAAATGCATATTTCATTAAAATTAATATCTGAGAAATGCATTTATCTCCCAAGATATCATCTGACAGATCAACTTGCCTTAGTTGATTAAAAAAAAATCTGAAATAATATTGGCAATCATTAGTTTTTTAGTTCTTGATTTTAAAAACATAATGGTTAGCCTTGCTAAGTCACCTCTATTAAATTATGTTTATGATAATACTATTGGTGTATGATGTGTACAAGTACTTGCAGGCAGCTGATTCAGTGGAGATAGGTAGAATAAATTTGCTGAAGCACACATCCTGCTAATCTGTTTGAAGAATATTGTACAGCAATAGTACTAGCACTTCACATTATCTGCACAGCCTGATAAGGTACATCTTTATTAAATTCACTTATTGAGAGGATGTCGACCATAGAAAAGGAATATTTTTTAAAAAAATCTAAACAGTCCTCTGTTAGTCAGAGTTTAGCTTAATGCAAAGTGTCTAGAAATAACTTCTAAACACCTGGCAGACCAATACAATAAAAGCTTTGTAATTTTAGGGGAGATAGCTTTTCTTCTTTCTTCTTTGTGTTTAGTAAGTCAGTTTTAGTGAATCCAATATTAATAAAATCTGGAGTAAGAGCTCCCCTTGCTGTTCCTTTACTAAAACTACACAATTGCTTCTATGATACAAGGACAGAATAGTTTTCAAAATGTTCAATCCAGATTTTAAACATTCGGTATCCATATTATTACTTTATGTTAGATTTTTAAGCGACTTAAAACATTTGATTCTAATAGAACAAATCCCTGAAGGAATTAAATGTGTTTTAAATAAGTTAATCCATATATAAAATCCAATTCTTTAGCTCTTAAGGACATTATTTGTTGGCAAAATCAGTAAGGAAATATCTTAATTATACCAAGAAGTTAACATTTCAGTGAAAAAATAAAAACAAATAATACTTGATATAAGTAAAATTTATATACGTAACATATTTTTGTTGATAATGAAAAAAACATATATGTTTCTCAAGCACTCTGCAAGCTGCATTGGTTGCTGATTGGTCTCCAAACGCAATTCAAAGTGTTGGTTATGACCTATAAAGTCCTGCATGGCATGGGGCCAGATTACCTGCTTTATGTATCCCAGCAGCCGGTTAGGTCCCACAGAGTTGACCTTCTCCAGGTCTTGTCAGCCAGGCAGGGCCTAGGGGAAGAGTCTTCTTTGTGGCAGCCCCAGCCCTATGGAACCAACTCCCCATGGAGATTTGTACTGCCCCCACCTTCCCAGTCTTTTGCAAGGCCTTGAAAACGCATTTCTGTTCACAGGCTTGGGGTCACTGAGAATTTTTAAACACTTACCCCAGCCTATGAGTTGAGAATAATAGAATGAAGATGGGTGCTTGTTTTCAAATATGATGGGGTTTTTAGAATATTATTTAAACTAGATTTCTCTGTGTTTTTAGTAATGAGATTTTTAGTATATTTTAATATTAGATTTCTTCATGTTAATTTTGTTTATTGTGAGCTGCCCTGAGTCCCAGGAGAAGGTGGCATAGAAATCTGATAGATAGATAGATAGATAGGTAGGTAGGTAGGTAGGTAGAGATAGATAGATAGATAGATAGATATTATAGATAGATAGATAGATAGATAGATAGATAGATAGATAGATAGATAGATAGATAGATAGATAGATAAATACCGTCTTTATTAATGTAAACTAAATTGTCGGAAAGTTACCCACAACAGTTAGTACAGATAGAATAGAATAACAAAGTTGAAAGGGAACTTGGACGTCATCTAGTCCAACCCCTAGCTTAGGCAGGAAACCCTATACCACTTTAGACAAATGGCCACCAAACATCTTCTTAAAAATTTCCAGTGTTGTAGCATTCACAACTTCTGGAGGCAAGTTGTTCCATTGATTAATTGTTCAAAGTGTCAGGAAATTTCTCCTTAGTTCTAAGTTGTTTCTCTCCTTGATTAGTTTCTACCCATAGCTTCTTGTCCTACCGTCAAGTACTTTGGAGAATAGTTTCACTCGCTCTTATTTCTGGCAGCCCCTGAGATAGTGGAACACTGCTATCATTTCACTCTTGGTCCTTCTTTGCATTAAATTAGACACACCTAGTTCCTGCAACTGTTCTTCATATGTTTTGGCCTCCAATTCCCTAATCATCTTGGTTGCTCTTTTCTGCACTCTTTCTAAAGTCTCAACATCATTTTTAAATCATGGGGACCAAAACTGAATGCAGTATTCCAAGTGTGGCCTTATCAAGACATTATAAAGTGGCATTAACACTTCGCGTGATCTAGATTCTATCCCTCTGTTTATGCAACCTAGAACTGTGTTGGCTTTTTTGGCAGCTGCTTGCACACTGCTGGCTCATATTTAAATGGTTGTCCACTAGGACTCCAAGATCCCTCTCACAGTTACTACTGTTGAGCAACGTGCCATATATAATGTACCTGTGCATTTTGTTTTTCTTGCCTAAATATAGAACCTTACTTTTTTCACCATTGAATTTCATTTTATTAGATAGCACCCATTGTTCAAGTTTGTCAAGATCCTTCTGTATTTTGCACCTATCTTCTGGAATATTAGCTTTTCCTTCCAGTTTGGTGTCATCTGCAAATTTGATGAGTTCCCCATCTATCTATCCTATCTATAGATGAGGTACTATATGTAGTCCTAATAGGATGAGCAACAAGCTGATGGAAGAAGAGACAAGAGGCTGCAATTCTAAACTGATATTCTAAAAAGTGACTCCAATAATTTTAGTACTTTATAGGTTGGTTTCTCATCCATACTGTTTCTTTTGGGGTGGAGGGTTTATCTAGAAGGATCAGATCTCTGACTTCTGGGCTCTTCTGCATACCACACTACCATAACTGGCAGAAGTTGTGACCAGAAGAATCTTCTCCCCTGTTTTATTGTTTGATAAAACTGTATAGTATAGTTTTACTATGAGTTACGGGGGGGGGGGGGGGGGGGGGGGCTATTTTAGAAGCATATAAAGTAAGTTAGTTAGTTAGTTAGTTAGTTAGTTAGTTAGTTAGGTAGTTAGTTAGGTAGGTAGGTAGGTAAGTTTTAATTTTACATTTCACTGTTTATCACTATAGTTTTATGCAAAAAGTATAAAAAAAGATGCTGCATACATATCTTTTTAGGATTTCTTTCTGTTCCTTTGGGTCTTCCAAGACATTCATTGAGAAGTCAGAGATGCTGACGGCAGCTGAAGCAGTCAATGTAACCAGCAGTATCAAATGCCCTTCACCTTCTTCCAAAGGCAGCTCTAGCTTGTGAGTATGCTCTTTACTTAGAGTTGACAGGTCAACCTGGCACCTAGAAACAAATATTTTCTTTAGCATATCGTTAAGTTTACCACAATGCTGTGAAAGTACTGTGAACTCAGATACCCAAAATTATATTGTTTTCAGGATGTAATCTTCAAATTCATGTATTTTATCATTCACAAAAACAGATATTTTATAGAATTTTATTTATTTATTTATTGGATTTATATGTGAAATACTGTGAACTCAGATACCCAAAATTATATTCTTGTTTTCAGGATGTAATCTTCAAATTCATGTATTTTATCATTCACAAAAACAGATATTTTATAGAATTCTATCTATCTATCTATCTATCTATCTATCTATCTATCTATCTATCTATCTATCTATCTATTGGATTTATATGTCGCCCCTCTCCAAGAACTCGGGGAGGCTTACAACATATAAAAGCAACAATTACAATAGGTAAACCCAATTAAATTATAAACTAAGCAAATAGTCTAAAATCTCCAGCTGCGTTTAAAAAAAGCCATACCCATTCAAACAGCAGCATTATTACTGCCTATGATGTTGAAATGCTATAAAACAGTACTAGAAATGAAATGTTCTTTTAACTTTCTTATACTACTTTTAAAAATTCACAGCAGGAGATCCAACATATTGCTAATGTTGACCAAACTCCTTTTTGTTGACTGAGCAGAAAAGAGATGAAGTTCCCCTCTTCATTACAGCCTATGATCACATACTCTAAAATTACTCTAGATATTGGGGAGAAGGGAAATCCTGATTTGGGCAGGAAACAGGAAGCTCGAAAGTCTTATTGGTCAGAATTCAAAATATATAATGCTGACATTTAACCAGAGATGTAACTGAAATCTATCCAACCTTGGTTCAGAGTGCAACATGTTTGCTTACACACTCAACATTTTTTTCTACAATCGCAATTTATAATGATATCCCTCTACCTATAGAGATGGATCGTGCCAGCCATAAGAAGAGGTAGGGAAAGAGACAGAGTTTTAGAAGTATTTCCCAACCAGCACCTAGTAAGTGGAAAAGGAAAAGGATAAGCAGATTTTCTGCTCCAGAAATCAATATCATATGAGCATCATACTCTGGATATGGAGCTGGGTGTAGAAGCAGATGTATCTCTGCACATTATTTAGAATTCCTGTGGAAAATTATTTGCTGATAACAAACTGTTAATAAGCAAAAGCCCTAATCTAAGCATGCAACAGAGATAACAAAGTGAGGCAAAACCCTTGAGGCATTAAGCTGATTCAAGCCAAAGAGTTCAAAAGATGAGGTGAAAGACACTTTTAATAGATATTTGATCAAATGCCTTGAGTATGTTTTTCAGTTTCTTCTGAACGCAGACATAACAGGGAGTTTTGTTGTGTTAAGTTCCCTTAAGCACATATATGCCATGAGTTGACATATGAAACTGAATGCTGAACAGGAAGAGGTCATCACAGATAGAATAAAGCAATTCAAAATCTTATGTTCTCTTCTTCAAAACTCATTCTCATACTATAAGTTATTTGTAGACAAACCTGCCAATAAAATCATCCTTTTTGCCAGCATCTCTGTCCCATACTGTAATATCAACAATTCCACCTGGTTCCTCATAAAGATGTAAGTCAAATTGTTCCCTCCACTTGGGATTCAAAGTTTTTGATATTATCTAGAGAGAGAAAAATACTTCTGAACTATGATGCCTTTTTTCTTCACGAATAACAAAATAGAATTTTGATTATTTTAATAGTTATTCATTTACCTACTTAATTTTATATTTAAATATTATTTGTCCTCTGGACAGCAGGAAATATAACATTTATCCACATTTATTAAAATGTTTACTGAGAAACATGTTAAAATTTTCTCAAAGCACACAAAAAGTAGGAAAATTATAACAAGACATTATTTATTGTTCTAGCACATTTGCCTTTTACATCACAAAAGAACTGATATAATGAGCTTCTAGCTGTTTCTCTTTCAAACACTTAAAACGTATTAACTTTTTTTCTTGCTTAGAGATACAGAGAGGTGAAACAGATGTTACAGCTTTTTCAATCTGAAATTCATAAAAAATTAATTTCTTCTTTTCTCAGTACTTTCCTTTCCTTTAAGAAAACCTGTAATAAAAAAGGAGCTGAATAAAAAAGAGCTGAAAAACAATAAAATAAAACAGGACATCCCTTATTCAATTCTTAAAAACTACATAAAATGTATCATTTGATTTATTACATAAGAGTTTTTATTCCTAGCCAAACCAGTATCTGAGACAGGAGTAAAGTTCACCCTCCTTCACATGACCACATTTTGAAACATTGGCAACCTGTTTGCATTTATAACCAGTTGTCAAATACTCTCCAATCACATGATCACAATTTGAAATTTTCTCTGCTGCCTTCCCCAGAAAGTTAATGGGAAAGACAGCAGAGGATATTGAAAATAGAGGGGGATGTTGGATTTGAGAACCATTGCCTGCAGGCAAAGGAATTTCCCCTCCTCTGCATGCTGTAAGAACAGACCTCAAATCTTGGGGAAATGCTAGTGAAGGCCAGCATTCAGAGTCTTTCAGAACACTGACATCTGATAGTGAGGTCTGCTTCTCCAGAGCACTAAGGGTTTTCCAAATCTAGCAAAAAACAAAAAAAAAGCTTGCAAATACCATCATTCTCACAATTGTGGGAAAGGGCCCATGTCTTTCCAGTAGAGTGGGAAGGCTGAGTCCTTTTTGTGCCTCACCATGCTGGGAAGTCCAGACCCTCTTCCTGGTGTTCTGCTTATGTGGCTGCCTAATAACTGCAAGATATAGGATTGCTATTGTTACATAGAAACATAGAAGTCTGACGGCAGAAAAAGACCCCATGGTCCATCTAGTCTGCCCTTATACTATTTTCTGTATTTTATCTTAGGATGGATATATGTTTATCCCAGGCATGTTTAAATTCAGTTACTGTGGATTTATCTACCACGTCTGCTGGAAGTTTGTTCCAAGGATCTACTACTCTTTCAGTAAAATAATATTTTCTCATGTTGCTTTTGATCTTTCCCCCAACTAACCTCAGATTGTGTCCCCTTGTTCTTGTGTTCACTTTCCTATTAAAAACACTTCCCTCCTGGACCTTATTTAACCCTTTAATATATTTAAATGTTTCGATCATGTCCCCCCTTTTCCTTCTGTCCTCCAGACTATACAGATTGAGTTCATTAAGTCTTTCCTGATACGTTTTATACTTAAGACCTTCCACCATTCTTGTAGCCCGTCTTTGGACCCGTTCAATTTTGTCAATATCTTTTTGTAGGTGAGGTCTCCAGAACTGAACACAGTATTCCAAATGTGGTCTCACCAGCATTCTATATAGCGGGATCATAATCTCCCTCTTCCTGCTTGTTATACCTCTAGCTATGCAGCCAAGCATCCTACTTGCTTTCCCTACTGCCTGACTGCACTGTTCACCCATTTTGAGACTGTCAGAAATCACTACGCCTAAATCCTTTTCTTTTGAAGTATTTGCTAACACAGAACTGCCAATACAATAGTCAGATTGAGGATTCCTTTTCCCCAAGTGCATTATTTTACATTTGGAAACATTAAACTGCAGTTTCCATTGCTTTGACCATTTATCTAGTAAAGCTAAATCATTTACCATATTGCCGACGCCTCCAGGAATATCAACCCTATTGCACACTTTAGAGTCATCGGCAAATAGGCAAACCTTCCCTACCAGACCTTCCCCTATGTCACTCACAAACATATTAAAAAGAATAGGACCCAGAACAGACCCTTGTGGCACACCGCTTGTAACCTGACTCTGCTCAGAATACTCGCCATTCACAACAACCCTCTGGTGTCTATGCTTCAGCCAGCTGCAAATCCATTGAACTATCCAGGGATTAAGTCCAATCTTCACTAATTTATCTATCAGCTCTTTATGTGGAACCGTATCAAAGGCTTTGCTGAAGTCCAGGTAGGCAATATCCACGGCACCACCTTCATCCAACACCTTTGTGACATAGTCAAAGAAATCAATGAGATTAGTCTGACATGATTTGCCTTCAGTAAAGCCATGCTGATTTGGGTCCAATAAGTTATTGTTTTTTAGGTGCTGATTTATCCTCTTTTTCAGTAGAGTCTCCATCATTGTTGTTGAGTGAAGCAGCCACATGGGTGTCTCCCTTAATGATCACTTTGCTTAAAACTGAGATTTTGAACTTCATTGTGGTTATAAATAAAGGACTACCTATATTCTTCTTCAAATTAAAAGCCAATAAGAACATGGACATACAAATCATAGGATTAACCTTTTTGCTTCTTCTAGACCCATCCATTACTCAAAGCAAAAATCTTAAGGCCATTCCAACAGTTATGCAATGTTTGTTTGACAATCTCTAATGACAAGAGCACCCATGATTCTGGAAGATAAGATGTTTCACTCTTTAATAACTATCAGGAAATTCTTCTTTATTTTGAGTTTGGATTTCTCTCTGTAAAGCTTCCACTATTTGATTGTTATCCAGCTCCCAGCATATAGAGAAAACAAATCCAGATGCTCTTCTCTGTGATGCCCTTTTAAATATTAGAAGACTACATTTATCACTCCTTTTAGCTTTATGTTCTAAGAAGATCAAGTTCTTTTAAACATTCTTCACAAGGTTTATCTCCCAAACTTTACATTACCTTTGTTGTTATCCTCTGTACTTTTTCCATTTCTTCAGCATCCTTCTTCTATTTCTTATTACAGAACCCAACATTTATCTATATTTTGTGGAATATAGCCTAATGCTCAAGTATCTGATTAAGCCCAGGTCTAAAATCATATAATTGTATTTGGAGGTTTGATTTATTAAGGCACTAGTTTTAAATGTAGAGTTCCAACATTGTACAGTATTAAGGCTAATCAACATTTCACTATTGCAGTAGTATAATAACATAATAATCCAGACCTACAAATAGAAATAGACCAACTGTGGCAAAAAAGGAAAGGTAGTACCAATAGCAATAGTGGCCTTGGGTGCAATTCCAAAACAACTACCAGTCAATTGCAAAAGATGGCTTTACTCAGAATAGCTTTGATAATGTTATAGATATTATTATAATATCTGTAACACCATCAACCATCCACATCTGCCTATCCCAGGACCTTAGGAAGGACATGATAGGGCAGTGATGGCAAACATATGGCACGGGTGCCACAGTTGGCATGCGGAGCCCTATCTGCTGGCACGCAAGCCATTGTGTCCCAGCTCATCTCCAATGTGCATGTGTGTGCCGGCAAGCTGATTTTTAACTTGCACAGACGCTCGGGAGGTGGGGGGGGATTTTTGACTTCCAGAGAGCTTCCGGGGGGACGGGAGAGGGCATTTTTACCCTCCCCAGGCTCCAGGAAAAACTTTGGAGCCTGGAAAGGGCAAAACATGAGCCTACTGGGCTCACCAGAAGCTGTGAAACAGGCCATTTCCGTCCTCCAGAGGGCCTCCGGGGGAAGCTGTTTTCACCCTCCCCAGGTATTGAAATATGGGTGTGGGCACTTGCGCATGCACAATAGTGAGGCCCACACTCTTTCAGCACCCGAGGAAAAAGAGGTTTGCCATCACTGCGAAAGGGGGATAAAAATGCCAAATCTAGTTTGAATGTTTGGCTGACCTTGAAACGAACCATAATACTCAAATAGTGATTTCAACAACAAAAAAAGTGCTTACATTAAAAAATATTCTACTAGTCTCTTAAAAAAATAGTTTAAGAAAATCAAAAGTTACCTTACTCTTGTACTTCTGATGTCCCAGCCGAAATTTCACATAGGGATCACTCAGCCCATTTGTGTCCATAGCTTTGAGTCCATGACCTTCAATTAAAGTGATACTGACTATTCCTCTCCATAGCTGAGATTTTTTGTACAGGTCTGACAGCCGTATACTCTGAGTCTGAAATTTCACATGCAGAGAGAACTCTCATTTATTAAATCAGAAGCAAACAATAAACTTTGTGATTTGTTTTCAGAACAGAATGATTATTTAAATAAAATGTTTGAGAAAGGTAGAAAAATATCTTAATGTTTAGGACACTTCTTTGATGAATGGTTAGGGATGAAAAGCAAGAAACAACTCTCTTCAGTATTACTTAACTTTTGAAAATAATAGTATTGTCAGAAAACAATCCTGATTTTGTGAATAGAACATATTTGATATTCATGAATAAGGGTTGCCCAAATCCTCACTGCCTTTACTGGCATTTGAACATTTATTCCTATCCAATATTATATAAGGGGGAAAAGGAAAAACAACACATTAGGTGAATAAAGGCCCATTTTAAGATCAACTCTTTATATTTTTCTTCTCTTTCATTTGAGAAATCATATTTGTTGTTAATCAACTTCTTGTTACACTAACTTGAATTAATTATTTCTTAATCCTAATGCAAATATATTTTAAGGTTTATTTTATCATCTTCTTTTATCTAAATAAGCATCAGTTCAAAATATTATATAACAAAATACGGTACTACAACCATCTCAATTCATCCATATCTTTTACAATCAGCACAACATTCTTCTGGACTAATATGGATATTATTTTGAAGAAATTTTATATTTGAGAATATTTATATTTCACCCATCATAGATGGGTGAAGAATAGAACAGCTGATCTATGATGATTGAAAAACATCAATGTTACTCTATTTTTTAAAAAGGAACAAAATGAACTTCTATAGGACAATCAGTCTTCTGGAAAGATTCTAGATAAAACAATACAATAATTGTTGGAGATCAGCACACAGAACCTCAAGAACAAGTCTTGCCATACTAATTTTATCTTCTTTTTAAAATTGATTGATGATTAATTGTGGGAATGTCCTAGGCATAATATATTTTGAATTCAACAAAGTATTTCATAGAATACCCCACAAGCTAGTTAAATGAGGGCTAGCATAACAATCAAATCGCTAAGTACCATATTTTTTTGAGTATAAGATGCACCTTTTTCCTCCCCAAAGGAGACTGAATATTTGGGTGGTCTTATACTCTGAATGTAGCTTTTTCAAAGGTTTTTTTTCAGCCATATCAAGGCACTAACAATCTTCCCAGCTCTTACCTTGCAGGTTCTTTCATTGTTACTCTCTACAAAGAATGTTTTCCAAGCCCTAAGTTTTTGCAGGTTTTTTTTTAAATTGCTCTACTTGCTCGAAATGTTTCTTTAAAGCCCTAACCAGATGGTAATGATGTTCCCACTCTTACTGACTAGCAAGCTATTTTATTGTTACTCTTTCCGAATAAGGATTTTTAAAAGCCCTAACCAGGGGATAAAATAATGTGCTGAAGCTGACCAGACTAAGGATGCTAGCCAGATGAATATCTGGTAAGCAGATTCTTTCCCCTATTTTCCTTCCCCAAAACTAAGATGCCTCTTACACTTTGGTGTGTCTTATACTCCGAAAAATATGGTAGATCAGGGCTGTCAAACTCAATTTCATTGAGGGCCATACCAAGGTTGTATTTGACCTCAGGAGTTGGGGTTGGCGTGGCCAGGGTGAGCGTGGCCAGCTGGACTTCACTCAAATTGGAGGTACCTGTGGTGGCCCAAGTGTTCTTCCAGTGAAAACGGCTCCCAAGCTTCATTTTTGCCAGCAGCAACCTCCTACAACCTTCTGCAAGTGAAAATGCAGCTCAAGAGGGTTGCTCTGCAGGCCAGATCTAAGCACCACACGACCCTTGAGTTTGACACCCGATGTCAAAAAATGTCACAAATTTCTTGTTAAACTGGAGTTCAGTAAATAATCCTGGGATTTTGAGGTAGTTCCCTCATTTAAATATTAACAAAGCCTACAAAGATTCATATTAGCTATGATCATTGTGAAGCTGGGATAAGACGGGTGCATCCATCCTGGTGCTCCTTGATGTCTCAAACAGTTTTTGATATTACTTGACCCTGGTTATTGGGGGTTAGGAGTCACTGTGTGGCAGTGATTAACCTACTTCCTCAAACATTAGTTTTAGTCAGCATTAATGTGTGGTGGGATCATGTCTGTGCCTCCTCACTTGTGGGGTTTGATGCTCTCCCCTCTCCTATTTAACATCTACATGAAACTGTGGGGTGAATCATTCATTGGTTATTGCTTAGGTATCATCAGTATGATGGTGAAACCCAGCTTTTTATCTCAAACCCAAGCTGCACAGGTGAAATTGTTCATGAGGGGTCCTCGGTGCCCTCTGAGCTTGGTTGCTTTCTTGCAGATGTTTCATTACCCAAACTAGATAACATCACCCTCATAAACATGATAATATCGGGAAAGGGGTGTGGCCAACACCATGGTGCTACGGAGCTCCCCATATTCTGTTGGGGAACCATAATATCTGCGATGCCAGGAGACCCAGTTTGGCCAGAACCAGGTCAGAACCACCCTGTAGGGGTGGGGGGAAAGAGAGGCGCCTGCTGGTAAGCTGAGGGGGGCGGAAAATCCCCTAGGGACCCAGCTCTGTCCCCTCGGCCTGCAGCAAACGAAAGACGACAGGAGAAAAGGGGGAAAAGAAAGATACCAGAAATTAAGGGTCTTTTGGAGTAGGCAGCCATAAACAATTTAAATAAATAAAAATAATCAGGTAGATGCTAACATTTTAGTCTAACATTGAATATTGAATTAAATATTGTAAAAAAGAGTAGTTTGACAATAAATCCAACACACAACAAAAATGGCATCTACACAGACCTGAAACAAAAGAAAACAATCCCATTTTTGTGAAAAGGTGACTTTTCAGCAAAACAAAACGTAGTTCAAAATAAATCCTCTGAGATGCTGGAGCCAATATTTGTGAAGTTCAAATGCATAAATATTTAGCTGCCATAAATTGTTTTTGCAGGTTACCTCCAGATAAGAACTAGTCTACCAAGTCTTATTATTTACTTAAAAAATACAACAAGTACATGATGAAATCCTGATGAATTCCTAAATTGATAATGCTGCATAACTGTCAAGAAAACATTTTATACTCTTTGCATGGAAGTATAACTTTAGTAATATTATAAAAAGCCCATACTATTCACAAGTCAATGCAAAAGAACAGAAAAAGCTGTTCAAACTGCAAACTGAATTTGAGAACAGGAAAATTCCTTCTTAGATATATTAAATCACACAGCAACTCCCATTCGTGTCCCAACTATAACCCAGCACAATTATTCATGGATAATTACTGGTAGCAATGAATCTCTTTTCTAATACTGAAAACAAACTTATATTTTATTGGTTTTATTTCAAAAAAGGCACTGCATCAGATACAACCCCCCCCCACACACACACCTCTACAAATTCAATAATGACAACAATTACTGGGTCGCCACTTCGCCAGAATTGTATCACAAATAAAAATTAAATAATCAAAAAGAATGGTAAGAAACAGCAAATATCTATGGATATCCTACCTTCTAACACTATTAAGAGAACATTATAGCTTTCAACCTTTCTATATCTAGAAAAGCAAAAGATACCTTCTTCATAGGAACATACAGAAACAGAATCAAGTGACATAAGATTGCTAACCAACAAAAACTCCAACATAAACTTATAATAAAGGATAACAAACAACTATCAGATTCTTGTTCGTCATTTTTAACATGGAATTTATGATTTCTAGATGCAAAATGTTATAGAACGTAACCTTATGTACCTATACAGGTCAAAAATAGCAATTATTGGCTGTCTTAATTACACTTATTATTGTCTGTCTTAACTCTGTCTTAACTACACTTATGTGCATGCAAATAAGTGTTAAATAAATGTTTATTTAATCTTCAGCCTTTATTATTTTTCTAAGTATCTCAAGATGGCAAAAATACCTAATGCACCTTCCTCCTACTACTTTCCTCACAACAGCAATCCTGTGAGGTGAGTTGGGCCAAGTAAGAATGACTGGTCCAAAGACCTTGATTTGGTTTTCATGTTTAAGGCAGGACTAAAATTCACAGTCATCTGGTTTCTTGGGCCGAGAGGCAAATAAGGAGCTGTGATGTTCCTTCAATACACCAGGGTGATTTGACACAAAATATGTAACCCTTCCCTGGTGCAGAGCTGAAGGGATTGGATACTGTAGCCTAGAGGATAATTCTCTGCCTTACAAGGCAAAGGTTGAAGGTTCAAGTCCCAGTGGGTATGGCTAGCTGATGAGGCCAAAATAAGGCCAAAATAGATCTATCCTAGTCTCCCTTAATTTTCAAATTCAGCAAAAAAACATGTGACATATATAGATAGAATTGTCACTATCAATAAAATTAACTGCCTTGGAAATGGCTCTGGGTTGGGCCGAGAGGCAAATAAGGAGCTGTGATGTTCCTTCGATACACCAGGGTGATTCGACACAAAATATGTAACCCTTCCCTGGTGCAGAGCTGAAGGGATTGGATACTGTAGCCTAGAGGATAATTCTCTGCCTTACAAGGCAAAGGTTGCAGGTTCAAGTCCCAGTGGGTATGGCTAGTTGATGAGGCCAAAATAAGGCTGAAATAGATCTATCCTAGTCTCCCTTAATTTTCAAATTCAGCAAAAAAAATGTGACATATATATAAGATTTTTTAGTAATTAAAGGACCATTCCATTGTCATTATTATATAACAGAGAATAAAATAATATAATGTACAGAGAATAATCTACATGTCACAACCTTACGTTCAATGCGATAAATTATAAAATATCAGTTATTTCAAGGCTACATGCCAAGAATTACCTTACTTGTTCTTTTCCAACTCTTCCTCATTAGCATTGTCTGCAAATAAAATAGAGCATTTTAATCACCTTTTACCTGTTCATATAGAAAGGCCAACTGCCTTCTAAATGAGAAATGCACATGACAAAACATCAGACAAATTTTAAATAATTAAAGACAGAAATCAAACAGCCACAAACATTCACATTGAAACACAATTATGATTTAAGCTTCTATTATTTAATGAAGAAAAGAAACTGTATATGGTAACCTGAAGATGTATTGAAGAGCTCAAAAAGAACAAGAAATGATAATTATCTGGAAGTAGGAACATCCTAATTTCACAGAAAACAAGATGTATATAAATTGAAGATTCAGCAATATGAGAGATAAATCTCCAATTTAACAAGTACTTATGATAGGCATCCACATACAAAGAAAGATAGGTTTTGAACAGGTACGAGCTGTGGCGACGCAGTGGTTAGATTGCAGTATTGCAGGCAGAGTTGCTCACAATGCCAGGAGTTCAATTCCTTTGATCCTGACCAGCTCAAGGTTGACTCAGCCTTCCATCCTTCAGAGGTAGGTAAAATGAGGATCCAGATTGTTGGGGGCAATATGCTACTCTGTAAGCCACTTTAAGAGTGCCGTAAAGCACTTTGAAGCAGTATATAAGTCCAAGTGCTATTGCAACTGTATTTGTTTATTAAGTAATTTTTGTTTAAAATTATTGTGTTTATTTGAATTAGATTGTTTAAAAAACAGTTTTTAAAAATTCAGGCACTAATGTAAGTCAAGCCTGAAAGACTTCATAGATATAGCTGTCTTTTGACATGCATTTTACAGTAAGAAAATTTCAATGGAGGCATAAAAGCCAGAGACACTTGGTATTACCTTTTTTTGTGAATTTAACAAATAATCCTGGCATTGCTTTTCAAAGGCCCAAAGTACTAAGAATTCCACTTTGATGATATGCTGCTATGCATCTAATCAACTAGGTTCCCCAAGTAGTATCTCAAAATGTAGAGCAGTTGGAAGATTGTTGAAGAGCATATGAAGATAGAAGACTGATTCCCCGATAAGAGAGAATGATCTCAGCCAAAGCTATGAACACAGTGGAGCTCAGGTGTGAAAGCTGCACTGAAAAATATCCCAAGATCAAAGAGAGATATAAAAGCGATATTACAAGAATCTCTTGATTTAAGGAGTTTTTATTTACAAATAATAACTGTAGTTAAGATTATAGTCATGAAGCCTGCATGAAGAACAAGTATAAATCAGAGCTGATATCTGAACCTGCATTTTTTTAGTATTACAATATAAAGGGCTACTCCAGTGAGCCAGTCAAAGCCAACAAAGGTTTGATGTGTAGGACAATATTCAGCCCTGGAAGAAAGCAAGTGTTAACAAGAGATCATGGAACCAAGAGAAACTAGGGACTGTTATTTCCCAAAAGCAGGATCAAAATAATGGAATTGCCTTCACCATTAAAATGCTGACATAGAGGAAGAGAAGCACTTTGTTTCTGGTATAGAGAACAAGATCTTGGTGCCCTCAATTACACATTTCTTTCTTTAAAACTGAGACCCAAATCTGAATGGACAACAGAATTATAGGCAGGATCGAAGATGGATGAAACCAGGGTAAAAGGTGTACAAATACAGAGCTCGATGTTTTCAGTACACATCCCTTCATTTTCTTATTTAATCTTGGTCATAGATTTTGGTGCGAGGTGTGTTTTACCAAATTTATCAAACATTGATGATTTACAAAGTTTCTTTTCATTGTGCCAATAACAAAATTTCAGAATACAAAGGAATGGGGATACACCAGAAGTCCCCAGCCACTTTTCAAACATTATAGAAACGTTGGATGGAGAAAGGGATAACTATTTGTATATGTGGGCAATTAGAACAATAGAATTTTCTTCAAAATCATAAATCCAGCCCAAACTTGTAATATTTCAGTCAGACAGATTTATAATATATAAGAACAAGCAGCAAGAGAAAGTTATCCAAACACAAAGTTATCCGAATTTAAGGCAGCAATTTAAAGGAAATCTTCACGGAAGGATCTGACAAAAGATTATCACAACCAATTGTTCTAGCTGCAATAAATGAACCAAACTTTAGTCCTTGTCTGATCTAGTTTCCTCAGAGGTTAATCTTGCTAGCACTTCTCAGAATTCCTCTGTAATTACGTCTTTAATTGTTACTTGTCTGTTATCTGGATGTTTGAGGGATGAGTGAAGGAGATACAAAGTCACAGGAACAAGGTATAGTTGGTTGCTCTCTGTATTTCTTTGCTATGCCTTTACAACACCAGATTTACCTGTAGCAAAGCTTCTTCATGATTTATTTATTTAATTTATTTATTAATCAGATTTGTATGCCACCCCTCTCTGTAGACTCGGGGCGGCTAACAGCAATAATAATACAATGTAAACAAATCTAATATTTAAGTTAATTTAAAAAGAACCCCAATTTAAGAAACCAATCATACATACTGACAGACCATGCATAAATTTTATAAGCCTAGGGGGAAGGGAAAGTCTCAATTCCCCCATGCCTGGCGACAGAGGTGGGTTTTAAGGAGCTTACGAAAGGCAAGGAGGGTGGGGGCAACTCTGATATCTGGGGGGAGTTGGTTGCAAAGGGTCGAGGCCACCACAGAGAAGGCTCTTCCCCTTGGTCCCACCAAACGACATTGTTTAGTTGACGGGACCTGGAGAAGGCCAACTCTGTGAGACCTAACTGGTCGCTGGGATTTGTGCGGCAGAAGGCGGTCCCGAGATATTCTGGTCCGGTGCCATGAAGGGCTATATGATCTTAGGAGGGTTGGTGAAACAAATGGCAAGACACTATTACAATGATGGCGAACCTTTTTGGGTTCGGGTGCCAAAAGTGTGTGTGCGTGCGCGATAGCGTGCATGCGCATGCCCATATCCATAATGCAATGCCTGTCCCCCACACATCTGCACAGATCCCCACACTGTCTCCCTGCACATGCACACAGGCCTCACTGAAACCTCTGGACTTCAGGTAGGCCCGTTGGACCATTTTTCGCCATCCCCGGGATTCAGGAGGTTCTCCTGGGGAGAGCAAAAAAAAAAGGCTGAAAATCAGCTGACCAGGGCACACGTGCGCACTAGAGCTGACATAGGGCAATGCCTCACGTGCCCTCAGATATGGCTCTGCGTGCCACCTGTGGCACCCGCGCCAAAGGTTTGCCATCACTGCACTATTACAACCTCAGCACATCCTACCACTGTTTGCCTCCAAAGGAAAATCCATAGGCAAAAAGAGGAATTATATTGGTGCTTACAAAAGTTTATTGCAAGTCCTCTCCCAATGCAAGAAAACTAATAGCTGTGTACAGCCCACCCAAGAATGCAAAACTTAGTAGAGCACCTTCGGAGACATAAACAAAAAAGCACATACAGATAGTCCTCATTCACTGATGGTAATTGGAGTTGGAAATTCTACTATGAAGCAATGTGATCACAAAGTCTCATGTGACTGTACTGACTTATGATAACACTTCCAGCAGTTGCAGTCATTAGGCAAATCTCACATGGTCACAGCATCTCAGGATCACGTTATCATCATTTGCAACCTTCTGCCAGTTTCCCTTTGACTTTGTTTATTGGCAGCTGCAGCTAAGGTTGCAAATGCAATCATGTATTGCTAGATATTGCAAAGTCATAGTTATGAGCCAGTTGCCAGGCACCTGAATCATGAACATATGATCACAGGGCCACTCTCTGTTGTGGCCCATCGAATGGCAAGAGAGCTAGCAGCATAGTTAAACAAAGAGGAGGGGGATGGGGAGCCTAGGCCAGCTTCAAAGACTTTGGAAGGCTCTGATGAGGGAGCAGAATCAGAGGCAGAGCCAGGGCCTTCTGTCTGCCCCCAGGTGAAGAGGCTGCTGTCTTTAGGGCCTGAGCCTAAGTAAAAGGGAGGAACAGATGGGTCCCATCCCAGATACCCGTATATGTAGAAAGGAGAAGAGAGCAACAGAAGAGAATAAGCTGATTCTCAGGGAACAGAAGTCGTAGATGCTAGCAGCCCCTCCCTGGCTGGGAAATAAATAGTAGTGGTTTGGGAGTGGCCTATTGTTGCAGACAACCATTTGTTTTCCAGTGTACATCAATCAAAGTCAGATTCCTATGCCAGAACTAGGTTTGTCAGGACTAATTGCTCTGTATTTGAGGTTCCAACTGAATCATCTGCTGGGAAATAACAGGGAATTTGCTTCAGCCAGGGTGAACAGGGACTGTTTCTGCTTGACTTATTCATTGATAGGACTTTCTCTATTGAGTTATCATCTGAACAGAGACTATTTTTGCCCTGTTTCAGAAGGGGAAAAAACTTTCATTTGTGACTAATTACTTTTGGGTTTTTTTATCCAACATGACAAGACTGTTCCTTCCCTGTTTGAATAAAGGGGCTTGTTTTACTTGTGAGTAAGTGGTTTCTCATTACTTGTGAAGGCTGAGTCAGAACACTATTATGGCTACAAGTCTTAAGTGAATGTTAAGCAGGAACTACCTTTACAAGGGCTTGTAGCCTTTGACCAAAAATTGTTCATGCATGAAAAATGCTAGCAAAACCTCGTTTTAACGAATTGGAAGAATGAATGAACCAGCTGTGAGAATGAATATGCTATACATATTCACTGCAGGAATTGAAAAATGAAGAGATTCAACAATCTTTGAATGTCCATGCAATGAAGAATAGTGTTTCCACCAATAAATTATGTAAATTCCAGAAAATTCATGTTGTTATGATACGTGTGAATCATGGAGACCACATGAAGAATCTAAGCAGCTACTACTAAATATAGAAAAGGTTTAAATTATTTTTTAATTCTTAAAATAAATTAAAAACATTTTGAAAGCATGTCACCGCTCTTAAACTATGAGAAGTTTAGGGGAAAAGTTTTTTTCAACCACCGGTATTCCATTAGCCAAATAGAATGTTTCTGCTGTCCTTTTTAGCACTCATTAAAACTCCATCATTAATAATTTCTAATCTAACTCTTCAACAATTGCATTGCATTCCTTTAACTTAAAATCTGTTACTCTTTTGCTTCTATGACCAGGGACATATTCATAAAAAATCATGATTTATAACATGTTCTCGATATTACAATTTTCCAAAATACTTTAAAATGTATTTGTTAAGATGGATTTGAAGTTAATCCATTTGAACTTTCATTAATTCATGAATGCTTACACTTAAATCAATTTTAATCATTTTGTCTCTGTGAAAATATATAGAGCATAATATTAATTTTAATTAAACCTTTTACAATGTAAGCTAGTTTTAACCCAACAATAAATTAGCATATAATCATTCTATCATGTTATGCAACGTAATATGGGCTATATCAAGATTCTTTATCTCTCAGGCAACAATGCGTTGGCTGCTAGGTATTTTACATTCATTATGAGATGTATGTTATTAAAAGCATATACTATACTTGACAAAAACTTGTAATGAAATGCCTTTCCATTCCACATATGTTTCAAAACATTACAAACTCACAATTTAATGGAATATTTTAATCCAATCTCTCATACTTTTCAAGTTACCGTTACAGTATGACTGGATATTTGGTATGAGGTATTAAAATATAACTTGTTTTGACATAATAAATATCTGATGAAAATCCATAGTGTATTTTCCAAATTATGGCAACAAAAGAAACCTGACTAATTTGAAAAGTAGAATTATTTAAAGTATACAATGGCAGATATCTACTAATTTTTCACAGAAAACAAAAATGATATTCCATAACAATTTTTTCTCTTCTAAAATTCTGCACAATTGTGAGAGTGATAAAATGGTATAGAAGTTAGGATATTTAATTAGGATGACCCAGAGTCCACATTCAAGTACATAGCCTCAGTAGGTGCCTTTGAGCTGGTCACTATCACTCAGCCTAATTGATCCTGTACCTTGATGATTGTAAGAGTGAAACAGAATAGACAGAATTGCTTTGAATTTTGCTGAAGGGCTATGCTTGGCAGTTGCCTGCCTCATTAGAAAAAGCTGTGGGTGAGGCAGAGTAGAAATCTGATTTCATTTAAAGGTAACTCAGTTACATATAGTATTTAATAACTTCCCCTCATTGTCAGATTTTAATTTTGTAACAACTTTTACAAATATTTCAGGGCTGTGCCTCAGACTTTTACTGATTCTCTCTTCTAGAAGAGAGATAATAAAAAATATTGGATAATATTACCAAGGAAGAGATAGTTGGACTCCTATTTCCAAATATAGCAGCCATGTATGGGTTAGTCCTGTCTGCTCCTTGATTGGACTGAGCCTGTCAAAGCTTCTTGTGATGTCACTGTTGCTTTGCCTTCCCAGTTTCGTTCTTCAGTTGCTTTGAGTTGGACGCTAATGGTCTAGCTCTCTATCTATCCAAACTGTTGGTGATTTTGAGAAACATTTTGACTTTGTATCACCCCCCAATTGTGAGTTTGTTCCATCTGAGAAGATTGGGAGGTGTTTGTTCTTTGCTGAAACTGATTTTGCTGGGGTGGAGGGACAGAAGCCTCTGCCCAGTTCCCTGCAAGACCTTTCCTTCCAGACAAAGATTGCAGTGAAATTAGCTTCTAACAGAGCGATCAGAGCACCAGCCAGTTTAGCTTCGGCTTTTGAATAACAAAGCTACCTCTTTTTAGGCATCAGCTTCTCTAACTAAGCTCATTCGCCTTTAACAAGCCCAGATCTCACCTCCTTAACATTAACGGAGCTCAGCCACTGCCTATCCTCCCTCCCTCCTTCCTCCTCTCCTCCATATGGAGAACAGTCGCCATTTTGAATAACAGTTAGGCCCCTTCACCCATCCAAACTGTGGATCTTTCCCTCCCTGGTCATCCAGATTCTTCCCACCCTAAAGGATCATTATTATTATTTCCTAACAAAAATATTCAATAAAAATAAAAATGAAAATAAAAGAATAAACAAAAATAAATCAAAGCAGCCCAGTGCTACTCTCCATCCCAGAGGAATCTCGCGCTCCTAGGTCAGCAGCGTACCACTCTGAACAGGTGGCGATGAGTCAGGATAAAATCCCAGAAAGGATCATCATGACCATGCAGTCTTACCATCGACCGTCTACAACAAGGATCTACAATGCTACCTATAGGTGCTGTAACAACTTGGAATTGGTACCATCTGAGGTGACAGAGATTGAGCTACTGATGTTTCTTCAGAACAGCCTGGACAAGGGACTCAGTCCAAATATGCTACATCGGCAGGTAGCAGCCTTGGTGAACATCCTTTCAGGGGGCAACATGTCTCCTTGTCATAGCACCCTTACATCAAGAGGGCTGTATCCCTGCTCTCCCTACCGGTCATCCACTGATACCCAACCTGGGATCTACTTGCGGTCTTTGACAGAATCTCCATATGAATTGTTCTGCAGGTCCTCCTTATCTCAACTTGCGCGCAAGGTAGCCATTTTGGTCGCAATCACATCAGCCAGATATGTCTTTGAATTGGCAGCCTTGTCGGTGTGGGAGGTTTTGGGTATCTTTCACGCAGATAAGATAGTATTGCACTTAGACCTCATCTTCCTGGCTAAGGTCAACATGACCTTCCATAGATCTCAGGACATCATTCTGCCCACCTTTTGCGCCTATCTGGTTAATCCCAAGGAGAAATGGTGGCATACGCTGGATGTTCAGTGGGCATTATGCATCTATATCAAGAGCACAGAATCTTTTTGGAGATCGGAACCCTTGCTTGTCTCCTTTCAGCTGGCTTCAAGGGGACAAAAAGTATCTCCTTCCACTGTAGGCAGGTGGATTTAGTCTTCTATCACCAAGGCCTACTAGTCGCAGGATAGAAGGGCACCTTCCAGAATCACTGCCCACGGCTACTATGGCAGTATGGACAACCCAATCATCTCTGGAGAAGGTTTGTCGCGCGGCAATCTGGACTTCACCATCTCCCTTTGTTAGGCATTATAAAATTGACTCTTATGCATCAGCAGAGGCGTCCTTTGGCTACAGGTCTTCAGGGATTGAGGCCTCGCTAACCATTAGGTCCCTCCCATCTTCTGTCTTTGGCTTGGGCATTTCCCATACAATGGCTGCTATATCCACGAGGGAGGAGGGGTGTTGGTCATACCTGATACACCTCTTCTACGATTGTGGATATAGCAACAAGACTCTCCCGGTTTGGTGTTTCTTCTTCCTTGGCTATTCTTTGTTTGACAGTTTCAGTATAGAGTCTGTCACTACACTTCTTCATCCAAAACTTGGAAGGCAAAGCAATAATGACATCACAAGAAGATTTGGCAGGCTCAGTCCAATCAATGAGCAGACAGCATTAACCTATATATGGCTGCTAGGCACACCAACACTCCTTTAAAGATATTTACTCATGAATACTTGAACAAGGAAAAAAATGTTTTGTTTTGTTTTTAATTCCAAGCATGAAATTAGGCTGTAACCAATTCTTAATAAAGCAGTTCCTTGCTTCTGGCCTCACTTTAAAAAATGGGGAGGCATTTCATTGTTTTTCTGAAATTGTTCACTATTTGTTTCTTTAATGGCAACTTTCACTGTAAGTTGACCTTGAAAGCAAAGCCCTAGATTTGACTTTCTTTGTATGAAATATATTCTATATTAATATATTCTGTTCTATTACAATTATATTATAGTCCAGTGGTGGCAAACCTTTTTTTTCTTGGGTGCCAAAAGAGAGTGGCCGTGTGCTATTGTGCATGCGTGAGTGCCCACACCCATAAATCAATGCCTGGGGAGGGCGAAAACAGCTTCTCCCGCCCCTCGGAGGCCCTCTGGAGGCTAGAAATGGCCTGTTTTCCTATTTCTGGTGGGCCCAGTAGGCTCATGTTTTTCCATCCTCAGGTTCCAAAGGCTCCCCAGTAGCCAGGGGAGGGTAAAAACGCCTCCCCCATCACCCTGGAGGCTCTCTGAAAATCAAAAATACCCTCCCAGAGCCTCTGTATGAGTCAAAAATCAGCTGGCTGACACACACATGCACATTGGAGCTGAGCTAGGGCAATGGCTCATGTGCCAGCTGATATGGCTCCGTGTGGCACCTGTGCCATTGGTTCGCCACCACTGCTATAGTCAATTATGTAATTATAATATATAATTATAAATAATATAATTATATACCATAGACAATTATATTATAGTCAAATCCATCAAAAAGCTCATCCCTAGCTGTAAATGTTGAGAATGTTTAGAATATGGCATTCCATTGCATACATTTTTTTTTATACACGCTTAGAAAAAAATTACTCTCTTTAAATTAGCTTCTCTGACCGATACAGGTTCAGACATTTATAGACCAATTAGAAACTTAGAAGTTTTGCTTATATGACTTATTTAGCATATACTTACACCTTCCCTCTGCTGCTCTTTTGGGGTCAGCAACACCGTTAACAGTATTGTGCCGAGATCTTGGTCAGGATAATGTGGATCCTTTAGACTCAATGTAACATCAACAGATCTAGAAAAACAGGTCAATAGAAAAATGAAAATACTAAAATTGATGCTTCTGCAGACTGCCTACCTCCGGACAAAGAGTTTAAGTAGTTGTGAGTCATGTTTTTCTTTCTGTCACCTTCACTAATTAAACAATGATGAATGAAAGCATAAAAGGATTTTGGTAAACGTATGGATAAAAATCCTAATGTATTGCAAGGACTGTTTGACATCTTAAAATGACAGGAATATAATGTTCACACTATCCTAGAAAAGAAACATCGCTCTGTACAAACTTTTACTAAATACTGAATACATTTTTTTTCTTATCCAAATTTTATTAAGTAAAATAAATGTAAAAAGATAGTTCTTGAGTTACAATGGCAATTGGGAACAGGATTTCTGTCACTAAGTGACGTGGTCATAAAATATGACATTGTGCATAACAATGTAATTCCAATAATTCCTTTTGCTACGAATTCTACTGGTCATTAGTCAAGGACCCACCATCATCCAAGCCATTCCCTGCTTGGTCCTTCCCAATTCCAAGCTTTGTTCCAAGGTAAGGGACTATTTCACTTCAACTCCCCATTATCACCTGTTTCTATCTCTGCAAGTGTTCAGACATAATTAGACAATATCTGGGGCCACTTGGATGAGAATATGGTGGACGCTTACCACCACAAATATGGAGACCCCACTATAACTGATAATCTAAGTTCAAACATTATAAAATAGTTTAAAAGATGTAAAACTGAAAGAAAATTAGATGAGGAGAGGAGGGAAAAATAAGGAAGGAATTCCTAGTTCTTTTTTCATAAATTTTCATAAATTTGTGATAATTCAACTCTAGTACTTTTAACTTAACTAGTAGTATAGCATTCAGCTTCTTTTTTCTTTCTTTGTATCCCTAGTTACATTGAAATAGAAAGAAATACATTATGACATTCAATGAGTTTCATAAAACGATACCTATTTTGTTCTAGGGAATTCAGGTCCAAAAAAGCTGACCCCATGAAATCATCTTGAAGTCCAAAATCATAATCAAAAACCTAAGATGAACAAGCACTTTTATTAATAAAAACAGATTTCATTAACAAATGTTTACACAGACACATGATGCATGCAGTTATTAGACTATACTGCAAACTAATTTGTCTCAAAGTTCATATACTCGTTTTTATAAAATACACCTTTAAACTTCTATTTATCTTTTTGTGGCTGGCATAATTTCCCAAACATTAATCAAAGTTATGAAGAGTTTATTTTATTGTATTCTGGAATATTTTGATGACAATTACTATTACAATTTTAACAAGATTATATAACAAGATTAAGCAATGAGATTAGTAAAATATACCATTATTGCTATTTTTAAGGAGAACTGGATGCGGCTTACCTTTATATATAGTTGTTCCCTTAAGTGTTCAATAAGAATGAAAGTTCTTTCTTCCCAAACAGGATTAAGATTCTTACTGATTGTTTTACTTCTAAATATTTCTTTTCCGCCAAGTTTAAATTTGACATATGGATCACTTGTTCCTGAAGCAAAAGTTAAGATTATACATAAAAACTAGATATTCTTGGGATCTCTTACAAACAACAATAAGCAGCTACTTTTCTCTTTTTAAATGACTTGAGTAACAAATATTTTTAAAAGATTAAAATAAAAGTGAGATTGGATCAATTCTATACCTTTTTTTTCTTTGAAAGTCAAGACTTGGCAATTCTAATATGTGACAGGGAGGCTATGTATTATGTATTGGTTGTTACCAGTAGTGGATTCTAAATCACATCACTACTGTTTTATTGGCATCAAACATCTTGTGTGCGTGCATTGACGCTTCTGCACATGCACAGAAGCATCCCAGCTGGGTGGGCAGAGACTCCTGCCAATGCCACTACTGCAGTGTTTCCCAACCTTGGCAACTTGAAGATATTTGGACTTCAACTCCCAGAAATCCCCAGCCAGCATCCGCTGGCTGGGGAATTCTGGGAGCTGAAGTCCAAATATCTTCAAGTTGCCAAGGTTGGGAAACCCTGCACTACTGGTTACCATATGTTTATTATTTATTTATTATTTATTTTCCTTCTTTTGTTATATATGTTGGTTCTCATTAAATTTTATCAGTGCTTTAATACAGTTTCTTTAAAATTAGCACTTAAAAATACTCCTGAAAAAGAATAAACGTGTACATTAATTAAAATACATTTACTTTAAAGTAAACATAAGTACAGTATTGCACATTACTGTGAATAAAAGCAACATGGAATACATTTTCACTTATTAAAAACATTTCATAAATACAATTTATATTTTTGTAATATTTCATCAGGCAATGGCAAGGCAAAATTATCTTCCAGTGTATAATCAGGTTAAGTAAAAATAAAGTCAAATTGAGATTAATGCTCTGGAAATATCCTTTATTAATCTCGTTCCCGATAACTAAAAAATTGTAAACTTTACACATCAGAAAGAAACAAAATATTTGAGATAAATCAAGCAATATAAAAAATAGAGAAGCATTAGTTTAATATCTGAATTTGTTCTACATTGAATTTAAACCTGTGTGTTTATACACTATCTATCAAATTATCTCCCAATTTCTCAATAACTTTCCATGAAAAGTATCTTCACACAATCTTTAAAATATTCAGCCTGGATACAGAATGTCTCACAGAATTTAAATAGCCAATTATAATATTTAATCCTGTAACAAAATGTACACATGAGCAAAAGTGTATAGACAATAGATACACTTGGCATGCATGATTTAGAAGGTGAATGAAATTTAGAAACCAAATTACACTGATGTGATGTAATCAATATTTACCATTAAAAGTATCATGCAATGTAAATATAAAGCTGAGTTAGTTGTCCATAGCAAATATAACATGTGTTTAACATATTTCATTCATATCCATTTTAATTCAAAATGCAAACATTTTGCAAGCAAGTCAGTTGTCTGAGTAAACAATATTTCAAGCAGACTTCTAATATTAATCTAAAATATTTAAGGCTTTTTTATCCTATATTCTATTATGGCAACTGTTACTTTATTTAAAATTATATTGTTAAAGTATTTTTTAGTCTTACTCTTTAAAAAACCCTGAAAGCAAATGTAACAGCAACAGTCCTTCCTGAGCACATGGTGGCAGTATGACAGCAAAATTCTTTCTTTTGATGCTCCCTTACAAACCTACACAAATCATCAGCTCATAAAACACAATTCTGTAGTCAATATTAGATCCAATCCTGTTAACAGCTATCCATAAATCATAGTTTAAATACATTAGCAACAATTATTCAGGATAAACTAAAATATACCATGGTTGATATATTTACAAATTACTGCAAGAATGAAGTCTGATCTTAAGAATGAAGGAGGAATATTAATAAGAGTGACAAAAAGCCTTATGCAAATCCAGGAGAATTGGTTAGGTTGCATACAGGTAATCCTTGACTTACCACCACAGTATTATTTACAGCAATATTATTTTGCTGGAAATGGATGGGTTAGAATGCTGATTCATAATTTATCACATGACTTGCAGGTAATTTTTGCTAGGTGACTTATTTATTATTTTATATACTGTATATAATTTTTCATTTGTATAAACTTCCATCCAATAAAATCCAGAAACTTGAAAAGAACACAAAAATGCTAATTATGAAGATAAATTTTACTCTTCATGTTCCAGTTTTTTCCCATGTAGTGAATTTAGATTGTTTGTTTGTTTGTTTGTTTGTTTATTTATTTATTTATTTGATTTTTATGCTGCCCTTCTCCTTAGACCGTTCCTTTATGAAGTCACAATTATCCCTCTTTTTTCATAAATTTTATTAAATATATTATATAACTAAAATGAACACACCTACAGAATTTTAAAAAAAATTATAGAAGAAAAAAGTAAACAAAAAGAAACTAGAAAAAGAAACTTTCCTCTTCATCTGTAGTATTTTCTATTCTACAAAATGTTGCACACAAAGTGATCACTCAGTAACTAAAGTGAATTAAATATAATTTTAATATAATATAAATATAATTTAAACAGAACACATGAATAGTCAATCTCATAATTTAGCTGAAAGGACTCAAGAATTAAAACAGTCATGCAAAAGTAATTACCTAATAAAGCAGGGACTTATTTGCATTTTACATAATTTATATATTTCATTTAAATGCACATATTTCTGCTCAGATGATCACTCAATGTGTCAAGCAAAATTAAACACAATTCCAAAGATTAATGATAAATACAATTAATATTAACATTAAAGATATCACATTAGAGATAAGGACCAAATATAACCAGCAATCTGGGAAACAGTATTTGAGGATGTCATGTCTCTGCTAGCAGACATATCTTTGTAAACACCTCTTCTCTAGATCATAATGGTTTGTTTGTTTGTAAAAGAAGAAACAGTGTTCAGAAATGGTGAATTAACTTTTTTTAATACAGGTCTTAGAATAGCAGCCTACAGGTTAATGAAAGCACATCTTTTCCTAGACCTGATCTTCATCTTTAGCTAAATTTAGCTAGATTTAACCAATAGGCTCACATAAACAGGCGAAACCCTTCATTTCTACAAGCGTGCTGTTCACATAAACACAAGCCAAAAACAATAGAAAACTAACCTTAGCAAACACTTATTATATTACAATACTGTCACATCCACAGTTAAACATTGTTTGAAAGCCTTTTAGAATTCACAAAGCAAAGATTTTCAAATCCCATTTAGTCTAAGTCAGGGATAGGCAAAGTTGGTTCTTCTATAACATGTGGACTTCAACTCCCAGAATTCCTGAGCTAGCATGATTGGCTCAGGAATTCTGGGAGCTGAAGTCCACAAGTCATACGAGAGCCAACTTTGCCTAAGCTGGCTCTCGTATGACTGGTCTAAGTCAACCATGAAAGTATCTGAGATAGTTATCTACTGTAAATAAGGTGATTTAAAATATGTTAAACCAAAGGCAAAAAAACCAAATGCATTTTTAAAAAAAAACCATATTTGACCTTCAATTACAACAACCAATCAATTGCTGCCTAGAAATTCTCATCATGTTTTGCCTCTTTGATTCTCCTCTTTCCACATACACTTGAAGACTCATAGTTGTTCTGTCTGGGTTCCCCCAGACGCCAACACCAACTAAAAAGAATAGCCAGACACGCTGGTAAAAAGCAAAGTCATTTTACATCTTTGAAAACAAACACAGATAACAAAAACTGTTCTTACAAACTGGAATGCTGTGAAGCTTCACAGAAGAGTCACGACAGCCAGACAATACAACAGGCTTTTTGCTGGCACACACACCACTGTAGATAATAAAACCCACGCCTCCCCCAAGTTTTCAGCCTTCGAGGCCACAAGCCAGAATCAGAGACGCCAAGGATCGAAGCAAGGTCACAGGACTCCCAAAAGATAACTCTCCACAATACAGGAAGGGCGGGCCTGCCTTTTCAACCATTCTGAGGAGAACCACACCCAAACCCAGCTGTTGCCTATTAGGGATGGAAGTACCTGGCTAATTGTCCCCTTCTTTGTGCTGCCCTTCTCTGCCTCATATCTATGATGGCTTGTGCGTTCTCATCTAATGACTCCAGGCTACTTGCTGGGGAGAGCTCCCCCCGGGGGTCTCAGGCTGTTCCCCCTCCTCCTCGTCCTGACATTCCTCTTCCCCGTCTGCCTGGTCCTCCTCCTCCTCCTGTTCCTCGTCCTCCCCCTCTGAGCATGGAGCCGGCAGAGTTCCAGCCGTTCCCTGAAGAGACTCAGACCGAATCACAACAATAGTAATGCCAATACTATATTGCATGAAACTGACAAAGCATAGCATACAGTGATCTAATGATTTCTTCAGTGGTAAAATATATGGTTGTCCATTTATCACAAATCTGATCTACCTTATATTCAACTCTAGAAATATAACATATTCCAACACAACAGATACCAGCACATCATTATCAAAAGTGTGCATACATCTGGTCACAAAGCAATTACTTGAATATACTGAACAACTAACTGGCAGCCAATACCAGCTCTCCTGCCCTTTAGCCAATCCAATTTCCAATGTTTATAAATTCTGGGATTATACAGTCCAGACTTGAATTACCAATGCAGAACCAAGCCAGAGAGTGATTGTGGATTCTTTTGCTCATGTTTTTAAAAATATGTCTTTTATGTCTTATGTTTATAGGTCTGGAGCCAGAAAAAGGTCTGAGGAAAAAGTGAATTACCTTATAAAATTTAGAAAACTCAGATATTAGAGAAATATGTTTGATACAAATTTGCTATACACTCTAGCCATCTACAGTGGTACCTCGTCATACGAACCCCTCGTCATACGAACTTTTCAAGATATGAACCCGGGGTTCGGAATTTTTTTGCCTCTTCTTATGAACTTATTTCGCCTTGCGAACCCGCCACCGCCGCTGGGATGCCCCATCTCTGGACTTCCATTGCCAGCGGAGCACCCGTTTTTGCGATCCTGGGATTTCCCTGAGGTTCTCCTCCATGGGAAACCCCACCTCCGGATGTCTGCATTTTTGCGATGCTGTAGGGAAATCTCAGGAGGGGAATCCCAGGATCGCCATTGCAAAAACACGGAAGTCCTCGAAACCCCACCTCCGGACTTACATGTTTTTGTGATGGTGCGATTTCACTGAGGCTTCCCTCGCTGGGAAACCCCACCTCTGGACTTGTTGCCAGCAGAGCACCCGTTTTTGCGATCCTGGGATTCCCCTCCTGGGATTTCCCTACAGCATCGCAAAATCGCGGAAGTCTGGAAATGGGGTTTCCCATGGAGGGGAGCTTCAGGGGAATCCCACCAATGCAAAAACGAGTGCTTTGACTTGAAAAAGGGATAAATTTTGGGCTTGTACGTATTAATCTGTTTCCATTGATTCCTATGGGAAACATTATTTCATCTTACGAACTTTTCACCTTACGAACCTCCTCACAGAACCAATTAAGTTCGTAAAACAAGGTATCACTGTATTTTATAAGTTGCTAAACAATAATTTAAAATGAACAAAATCCTCATGTTAAGGGGAAAGTTATCATTACAAAATATATAAAATAATATAATAGCGGTATTACTATTTATCAGACTATCTCAGTCTTTAGGAAGCTAGCTACAGTATATTAAAACAATTTGTAAGCATATTCTTACCTCTTCGATCACGAGCTGCTAAATTAGTACCTCGTCTTAATGTAATATCCAACTGGTACATTCCTGGTTCAGCGGGTGGTAATTCTACATTACTTGTCCCAAGACCAAATCTCTAAAAAGCATAAAGAAAATAAGATATTCTTACAACAGTTTTAGTATCTTCTCAATTACCTTATTGGAAGCTAGACTTCCTTATTCTCATAACTAGGACATCAAGATAATAGCATCATTGATTGACGGTAACAGATTTTCACAATTCTCTTCCTGTTCACAAATATTAAGAATTTTCAGCAGTTGGTTAAATACAATTCCTGCCTATTGGGATTTGGATATTTCTTCATGTCCTACACAACTACCATTGGAGTTAGGTGTTGGGTTTTTTTGGGAGGGAGGAGTATTATTGTGAATATCAGCATCCTATTATGTTAAGATTTTTATTTTGAACATCCTCAATATAGTAATGTATTTAACAGTAATGAGCAGTTTAAATAATTGTGTTAAATTAATATGCTAGGCAAAAAAAGAGGACACACACAATTTTAAATTAGAGAAAAACCTAACCTTCATTCCATTAACTGAGAAACAAAATCTTTAGATTTTTAAATAAGAAAATCAATAGTCACTTCACAGACCATGATATAACTCCATGATGGTGACCCTATAGCACATGTGCCACAGATGGCACACAGAGCCATATTGGAGAGCATGCAAGGCAATGCTCTATGTCAGCTGCAGCACACATGCGCACACTGGCCAGCTGATTTTCGACCTTGGGAACGGCTGTTTTTGCCCTCCGGAGACTTCAAGAGGCTTTTCTGAAGCCTCCAGACTATGAAAAACAGCCTAGTGGGCAAAATGGAAGTTCAGAAAAATGGACTTCCGGTTTATCCATTGGCCCATTTTTCACCATCCCCAGGCTTCAGTGAGGCATCTGTGCATGTGTGGGGGCAGTGGGGGGTGTTGTCTTCATGTGTGGGGGGCAGGACAGGGGTTGTGTGCATGTGTGGGAAGAGGGCATTGGTACAGGCATGTGTGTGCACACTAGTATGTGCACACCCTATTGGCACACGAACCAAAAAAGGTTCCTTCACTACTGATATAACATCTTTCAGGATCTAATACCTAACAAGGTATGTATCCAGTGATGGGCTCCTTCGGGAACGGTCAGGAATGCAGTTCCGGTAACAAAATTTGGAGCTCCATCCCAGAGCACCCAATTTGCACTGAAAGATGTTGAAACAAAATGCATAAGCCACGCCCACAGTGTGGTAGTAAAAATTTTGGCAGCCCATCATTGTATGTATCCCTTTCCTGTTACACTAAAGGTAGACCTCAACTTGTGAGCTATGTACCCTCTAAGGTGTGCGGCCGCAAGGAGCCGTGGCTGCACCTGCCCCATCCAGCCCCCTTGCGCTCCTGGCTCCTCGCTGCTGCCCCTCCCACCTGATCCGCCCCTCTTTCTCCTCCTCCACTTCCCACCTTGGGGCGCGGCTCCTCCTGCAGCGGTGGCTGCGGCTTCTCGTCCTTCCGATCCGGCCGCTAGCCGCTTCGAGAACGCCTGCCCCGCCCCTCTCACAGTCCCTTCACCGAGAGCGCTTTTGTCCTGGCTGTTGGCGAAGGGCTACAGGAGAGGCGGGGAGAGCGTTCTTCTCACAGTGGAGGCAGGCGAAGGTGATTTGGAATGTCGGGCGCGCGTGCTCCCCATCCTCCTGCCATTCAAAATAAAAACCTTCGCCGGCCTCTGCAGAGAAGAAAGAAAGAGAGAGAAAGAGAGAACAAGAGAGAGAGAGCAACAGACATAACAAGATAGAGAGAAAGTGAGAGAGAGAGAGAGAGGGAAAGAGAGATAGCAAGAGAGAGAGAACAAAAGAGAAAGAATGAGAGAGAAAGCAAGAGAGGGAGAGAGAAAGAAAACAAGAGAGAAAGAGTGAGAGAAAGCAAGAGAGAGAGAGAGAAAAACAAGAGAGAGAAAGAGAACAAGAGAGAGAGAATTGAGGCAGAGAATGACAGGAAAGAGAGAGAAACAGAGAGAGAAGTGACTCTTGATTTAAAGCATATGGTTAAAAGCACTTAAATAATGACAGAGAAAAAAAACCCCAGCCCTCATTTGTTTTTATTAATAGTTATGTTTTTGGTTTTGCTGGTTGTTTCAGTTTTAATAGTAATATATTTTGGTTTTGTTTTATTATTAATTTCTTTTAATAAAAAAGAAGGGATTTTTTTCTTATTTATTTATTTGTTTGTTTGTTTGTTTATTTATTTATTTATTCTTCTATGCCACCCAGTCCCAGGGGGACTGGCGCTCAGACACTATACTTTTCCGCCCACCCCCCAAAAAAATTAGAGGGAACATTACTTGTGAGATCAATTTAACAGAATAACAGAGTTGGAAGGAACCTTGGAGGTCTAGTCCAACCCCTGCTCTAGCACGAAATCCTATACCATTTCAGATAAGTGGCTGCCCAATATCTTTTTAAACACCTCCAGTATTAGAGCACCCACAACTTCTGGAGGCAAGTCATTCCACTGGTCAATTGTTCTAACTATCAAGAAATACCTCCTTAGTGCTAGGTTGGTTTTCTCCTTGATTAGTTTCCATCCTTTGCTTCTTGTCCTGTCTTCAGGTGCTTCATTAGATTGTTTTATTTAAGACAATTTTGTTTTTATAGTAAAAATAGACCACCAGTATTAGCTGCCTATTCTATCATAGAGTCTGAATATACAAAGTTTGAAAATATTCACAAGATAGTACAGTATACATTTTACACCAAAAACAACTCAGTAATCACCATAAACACTTAGATCAATTTGCCCAAACAAACTGAAAGTCAGCAATAAAGCTGGAGACAAATGTAATTATCACAAGGTAAATGAAAATAATTGGAATCTTTGGAGCACTATGAAACATTAGCACAAACTCATTACAGAATTATTTCAATTATCCAAATATCTAGAATAACATTTATTTTCCTTCTCCTAAGCAAAGTGAAAGAGCTTTGGCACAACATAGACAGAAATGTGCAATTAAAATATGTTGCTCTAAAGGATTGGCTGATGCTTATGATATCATTAATTTCCTTCAGCCCTAGATCACAAAGTCTAAAAAGCAACCAATTATAATCTCGAAATCACTGAAATCTATTCAATTAATATTTGCAAAAATAAACCAACATTTTGATTGAAAGAATGAAAATAAAGTCAATTTAGGAAATAAGATGGGATTGTTAAGAAAAGATACTACCCATGCATTTCATTCAGTGTTCTTACATTCTCAATAATAACATACATGACTTGACAAAAGCTAACAAAAATATTGCCACAATTTCATAAAATACAGTACTATCTCTTTTTATCACCCCTCATATTCGCCTTTCTGACTACCTTAACATTATAATTGGTACTTTTTAAGAATTCACTTACTGTTGTCAGAGAAATGGATGTCATCAAAAGTATAATTGAATTATTACAACTAATATAGGATGACTTACTTAGCAGAGTACAAACATCAAACTTCAGCAGCTGCAACAAAATGGGATTAGCAAAAGCTAAGAGTAAAGGGCAAAATTCTAGCATCAGTAATGGGAACAACCAGTACTGATTACACTTCACAGTTTTTCCCTATGCGTATGTCTTTTACTATTTCTGAGTTACTATTTAACTTGTCTCCTTTCCTGTCATGAAAATCAGTTTTGTATCTAAATAATGTTTAAATAAATATATTTGTCCATGAGAGGACACTAAAAGATTTGACTGAGGGCCAAAGTGCATTGGCATCCTCCAGCCTCTAAAGACCATGGATTCCCCAGATTTGACTGAAGGCCAAAGTATTGTCAAAGGAATTCTTATGGCAACAGCTTGACTTTTCAGCACAGGTAATTGTTTCCTCTACAATGACTTTTTGTTCAGCAGGTTCTCCTTTATGTAAACTATCATCACCATTGAGAGAACAATTTACCTGAGAATCATAAGGAGTTAGTAGAGGATTTTCAACTATTGATGTTCTTTCAAGGCTTCAGTAATTCAATTGCCTCCTGGTGCTACTTGATCTCTCAGCTATCTTCAGTGCTATAGCTCAGGGGTCTCCAAATTTGAGGTCAAATTTCCTGACCTGTGGGCCGAATGTGTCATGTGCAGGCCACACCCACACCCATTTTAGCGAAGGGGGAGAAAGTCCCAATATGTCATGTAATGCCACCGTGACATGGGTTTGACACCCTTGCTTTAAGGCTTGTAGACTTCAGCTCCCAGAATTCATTCTCCAGCCAGCATGTCTACCTGGGGAATTCTGGGAGTTGAAGTCCAAAGTCTTAAATTTGCAAAGTTTGGAGCCCCTGCCATAGATCACAGATTACATTCCTTTTGAGGATGAAAATTGAGGCTATGATGTTGCAATTCTTCTTCTTCTGGGGACAGTTCCACTAAGGGTTATACAGATATCACATACATTCAAAAGATTTTGGGCTATCTCAGAAGGTCTTAAAGAATGCCATGAGTTTTAACACATTATAAATGTTAATTGATGAGCCACTTGCAGTCTATCTGACATGTAACCTGCATCCACATATTTTTTACACCTTGATCTCAATAACATGATCTATAATTCATGAAAGCTCATGCAATGTAATAAATTTTGTACTCTGGAATTATGGCATACAACTCTTATTGATTTTGGGTGTCAAACTCAAGGACCGGTGATCAGATTCAGCTCATGGGGTAATTAAATCTGGTCAGCATGGCTGCCCTGGAAACAGCAAAGGACTGACCTGCGGTGCCTGTGCCAGCAAAAATGGAGCTCAGGAGATCCATCCAGAGCCCTCCGGAGTGCCGTTTTCACTGGCAGAGGGTTGCAGGAGGCTGTTGCAGACGAAAATGGAGCTCATGAGGGCCACAGGCAGACCTCCTAGCTCTGTTTTCACTGCTGGAGAGTTGCAGGAGGCTGTCACAGTCGAAAACGGAGCTTGGGAGTTCAAGCCACTACAGACACTTCTGACACGAGTGATATTGAACTGGCTATAGCCACTCTGGCCCCTTGAGGCCACACACAACTCTGATGCAGCCCTCAAAGAAATCGAGTTTGGATAGGGGTAGAGCTTCACAGTGTTACCAGTCACAGAGAACGGAGCTCTCTGTTCCTCTGCTGGCTTTTCATTTGTGGGCTCTGAAAGGAGCCAAAGCCCCCTTGTAGAGGAAGAGAAGCTAATGCAGGGCTCCCTGTGAGGCCACAGGAGAGATTGAGATAGAGATGAGATGTTTCATCAAGAAGAAAGGAGAAGAACTTGGGAAGAGCTGGCATCAGTAATCCAAAGTACAAGGGAGACACTGACAAGGAAATAATAAACTGAATAGAGAGCATGGATGGAATGCTGGGAAATATAACACAAAGGACAATGAGTGAGCAAGAGGAGTGTCCAGGAAGCAGAGGAACTAATTGAAAGAGTAGATGAAAAAGTGGAACAGACAAAACAAATGAAAAAAGATGATAAGGAGATAACAACAAAAATAATAAGGACTGATGACATAAGGTATTCTAAGGAAATTTTAAAAGGAACCAGAGAATCAGGGAGATTCTTAGGAGAGAGAGAGAGAGAGGATAGAGGTAGCAGTAACAGCAGTGATCAAATATTACCAGTTCGGCCCTGTTCAGGCATATTGGTAGTGGCGGGACAACACGAGACTCCGCCCACTGACCCAGACATCACCATTTTCTTATTTTTAACCCTCTGCACATGTGCAGTGCTTTCTCACATATGCAGAGGGTGAAAAGCGCATGCGATTATGGCACACAAAGTGTGAGCTTCTGAATTAGTAGGGAAGGTAAGTACATTTCACTACTGGGTAAGAGTCATTACTTTGGAAACTAGATAACGGAGAAAGACAGAGAAGGGAGAAATGTTTAAAATGAATAGCCAAGATGTAGAAGCAGACAGAAATAAAGATCCAAGAGAGGAATACGGGAGGCAAGCTAAAAAACAAACAATTAAAGCTTTAAAATTTAAAACTACCTTCATATCACCAGATGGACTACACCCCAAAGTTCTGAAGGAACTGGCAGACAAGATTTCAGAACCATTGAACTATATCTTTCAAAGATCCCAGATTCCATGATTTTCTTGAATTGTGCAATGCTTTTCTGAAGCCGACCAACACCACATATTATGGAAGTAAATTCTAGTGTTTAATTATGTGTACTGTAAAATAGTGTTATCCACTGCTACAATGGTTCCACCTAAATGGTTCATTAAACATGATACAAATATTTTAAATATTTTCTTCCTTCCTTCCTTCCCTTCTTTCCCTTTTCTCTTTTCATTTCTTTTTTATTTTTGTGCCTTGACTCAGTGATCACTCCCAAAGAGTACCTGGTGAACATATCCCTGAAGTTTCCTTGGAAAAAGTTTGGAAATGGTTTGCCATTCCTTCTTCTGAAAACTGAGTGTGGGTGACTGGCCGAAGGTCACCCACCTGGCTCAACCACCTAAGAAGAGACACAGAATTCTAGATCAGCACTTTAGCCAAACTGGCTGTTTGTACCCGGCCACTAGTTTTGTATTTTATCTTTTGTATAATTAGCATTCTCTGTCTACAGCGATAGTCCTGTTTTATCTTATTTCAGAAACGTTCTCAGACTTTTCTTTGTGGGAGCCAAATGTACAAACTTTTTGTACAAATTGTTTCCCTTTGTTTCTCAACCCTTTAATAAAATAAAGATGTTTCCATGCACAAAGATATGAATGCAAATTGGTTTCTGGGCATCTGAACATCTATAAAGTATATGACTTAATGAATGTGTTTCTTATATTCAGTAAATTCCAAATGAACCAAAATTAACACTAAGCTCCCCGAATGCCCTTAATATTTAATGTAAAGGAAAGTTATATTTTATCATTATTTTAGAAATAGCATGTATTTCTGCCGCACGAATCCCAGCGACC
Source organism: Erythrolamprus reginae (assembly GCF_031021105.1). Taxonomy (NCBI): domain Eukaryota; kingdom Metazoa; phylum Chordata; class Lepidosauria; order Squamata; family Dipsadidae; genus Erythrolamprus; species Erythrolamprus reginae. The sequence continues at coordinate 304,520,858 of NC_091951.1, read as the reverse complement.
AGTTAGGTCCCACAGAGTTGGCCTTCTCCGGGTCCCGTCAACTAAACAATGTCGTTTGGCGGGACCCAGGGGAAGAGCCTTCTCTGTGGCGGCCCCGACCCTTTGGAATCAACTCCCCCCAGATATCAGAGTTGCCCCCACCCTCCTAGCCTTTCGTAAGCTCCTTAAAACCCACCTCTGTCGTCAGGCATGGGGGAATTGACATGTTCCTTCCCCCTAGGCTTATAAAATTTGTGTATGGTATGCTAGTGTGTATGATTGGTTTTTAACTTGTGGTGTTCTTAAAATTAATTTAATATTGGATTTGTCTTGTATTGCTGTTGCTGTGAGCCGCCCCGAGTCTGCGGAGAGGGGCGGCATACAAATCTGATTAAACTTAAACTGATTAAACTTAAACTTAACAGCCATTTTATTATTATTGTTGTTGTTATTGCTATTGTTGTTATTAACATCAAAATTGTCATCAAAAAAGCACAATGAAGAATGTTCTTTCTGGGCCAAGTCAGGAAGCTCAAACTGCCCAAGGAGCTGCTGATACAGTTCTACATAGGAATAATTGAATCTGTCATTTGCACCTCTATAACTGTCTGGTTTGGTACTGTAACCCAACAAGACCGACCCAGACTTCAGAGGATAATCAGAACTGCAGAAAAAACAATTACTGTACTGTCAACCTGTCTTCCACTGAGGACCTGAATACTGCACAAGTCAAAAAGAGAGCTGTGAAAATATTTACTGACCCCTCACATCCTGGACATAAACTGTTTCAACTCCTACCCTCAAAACATTGCTATAGAGCACTGCACACCAAGACAACTAGACACAAGAACACTTTTTTCCCCAAATGCCATCACTCTGCTAAACAAATAATTCCCTCAACACTGTCAAACTATTTACTAAGTGTGCACTACTATTACTACTAATTTTTCTCATCATTCCTATCACCCATCTCCTCGCACTTATGACTGTATGACTGTAACTTGTATACTTAAGATTTTTATTAATATTGTTTCCTGATTGCTTATTTGACCACTATGACAATCATTAAGTGTTGTACCTCATGATTCATGACAAATATATATTTTCTTTTATGTACACTGACATCATATGCACCAAAGACAATTTCCTTGTGTGTCCAAAAACACTTGGTCATTAAAGAATTCTATTCTATTCTAGAAATTGTGTACATATATGATAGGGAATGAATAGTACATGAATGAATGTGAACTAAGTGAACATGAAAGAAATACATCAAGGAGGTTTGGGCAAATGGCGTGAATGAATGAAAATTTCATAAATCATTGTATTTATGAAAGTATGTATGCAGGGGGAGGTTAAAAGGAAGGTCAAGAAGATGACTAATTCAGTTGGTTAGTTAGTTAACTACCCATCTTTTTTGTTTTTACAAATAACTCAAGGCACCAGAAGATATCCGATACACCTTCCTCTTCCTATTTTCCCCCCAAAATCATCCTTGTGGGGAGTTGGGCTAAGAGAATAACTGGCCCAAAGTTTCCCAACTAGATTTCATGGCTAAGTCAGGACTCAGTCTCTTGCTTTCTTATCTGGTTGCCATAACCACTAGACCAAACTGACTCACCAGTTTGTGGCTGATGTTGAATGAAGTTGATAATTTCGCCAGACTCATCCTCGAATACAGCTCATCTGTCTGGAACCCACACTGCATTTCAGACATCAACACCCTCGAAAATGTCCAACGATACTTCACCAGAAGAGCCCTTCACTCCACCACTCGAAACAGAATACCCTACGAAACTAGACTTACAATCCTGGGTCTAGAAAGCCTAGAACTACGACGCCTTAAACATGATCTAAGTATTGCCCACAAGATCATATGCTGCAACATCCTGCCAACGATTACTTCAGCTTCAACCGCAATAACATAAGAGCACACAACAGGTTCAAACTTAATATCAACTTTTCCAAACTTGACTGTAAAAATATGACTTTAGCAATCGAGTTGTCGAAGCGTGGAACTCATTACCGGACTCCATGGTGTCAACCCCCAACCCCCAACATTTTTCCCTTAGACTATCCACAGTTGACCTCACCAGGTTCCTTAAAGGTCAGTAAGGGGCGAGCATAAATGCACTAGTGTGCCTTCCGTCCCCTGTCCAATTGTCTCTCCTATATTTTATATATCTTTTCTTCCATTCATATATCCTTTCCTCCCTTTGTATTGGACAAAATAAATAAATAAATAAATAAATATAAAAAACGAGAAGTGAATAATTTAAGCAACAAAGGCAATATACACATAGGAGTTTGAATTAAATGAAAGCAAGAAATAGAGCAAGTTCAAAGGAGAGTTACAAGTATAGTGAGTGGTCTGGAAACCATGTACTATGAGGAACGGTTAAAGGATCTAGGGATGTTTAGTTTGCAAAGGACAAGACTGAGAGGAGACTTGACAGCTGTCTACAATCTGAATGAGGGCTGTCACAGAGCAGAGTGATCAGCATTGTTCTCATTAGCACATGGAAAGACTAGAAACAATGGAATGAAACTGAAGGGAGTAGATTTAGATTAGATATCAGAAAAAACTTTCTAACGGTAAGGGTGATAAACCAGTGGAACAGTTTTCTACAGGAGGTGGTGAGCTCGCCTTTACTGGAGGTCTTCAAACAGAGACTGGACAGTCATCTTTCTGGGATAGTTTAGTGAATCCTGCATTGAGCAGGGGGTTGGACCCAATGACCCTGGAGGTCACTTCCAACACTATGATTCTATGATTCTAAGAACCGCATAAAAGGATTTCTGTTGCTTCTTTCAATTGCTGTAGCCCTAACATGGAATTCATTCCATCAGACTTCATTTAATACTATTTTCTCATATACAGTAAAATTGAAGCTCCTCTTTGCATCCTGAGTGTTAACATATATACAGTGATCTCTCGGTTAGCGCGGGGGTTACGTTCCAAGACCTCCCACGCTAACCGATTTCCGCGTTATACTGGATGCAGAAGTAAAAACCACCATCTGCGCATGTGCGCCATTTTTTTCATGGCCGCACATGCGCAGATGGTGGAGTTTGCGTGTGGGCGGCGGGGAAGACCAAGGGAAGTTTCCTTCAGCCGCCCAACAGCTGATCTGCTCCGCAGCGCGGAAGCAGCGAGGAGCCGAAGATGGGGTAAAGGCAAAGGGGAAACCCCATCTTCGGCTCCTCGCTGCCGCCGCGCTGCGGAGCGGATCAGGTGTTGGGCGGCTGAAGGAACCTTCCCTTGGTCTTCCTGCCGCCCAGGCAAAGGGGAAACTCCAAGATCGCTTGCCGCTTGCCGCTTTGCAGCTTGGAGCCTTGCTTCGCCTCCTTCGCTGCAATAGGCAAGCGGCAAGCGGCAAGCGATCTTGAGAAAGAGAGAGAAAGGAGGGCGACTTGCCAGTCCACGCCCCCCTGGATGAACAGCCTCGCATGGCCCCAGCGCCGGGCTCCGCTGTTGCCTCCGCCCCCATTCGGCTCTGCAGCTGAGAGGCCTTCCCGGCAGAGCCCTCCCCAACAGCTCCCGCTGCCAGCGCAAAAAAGAAAAGAAAAAGAAATCCCCAAAAGAGGCAGGCACAAAGCGGGGGCACAAGGGGAGCTGCCCGGCAGAGGTTGCTTTTTTTCTTCTCGTGGGCAAGTGGAGGGGGGGAGAGAGAAGGGAGGAAGAGAGTGTGGGAGAGGAAGAAAGAGAGAGAGAAATGATAGAAAAAAGGGGAGAAAAAAGAGAAATGAGAAAATGATTGAAGCATAGTGACAGGAAAGAAAGAGAAAGAGACAGAGAAGTGACTCTTGGTGATGACGTATGATGTCATCGGGTGGGAAAAACCGTGGTATAGCAAAAAAACCGTGGAGTATTTTTTAATTAATATTTTTTGAAAAACCGCGTTGCAGCGTTTCGCACTAATCGAGACCGTGCTAATCGAGGGATCACTGTACAGTAAAACTGTGAACTTTATTTATTTTTATTTATTTTATTAATTGGATTTATATTCCGCCCCTTTGCAAGGACTCATAGTTATGAGTAACTATGCTGTGATCTTTTAGTTCCTTGACTGATTTAACTGCTATGTGTTGTAGGAAGTTAGCACCACCCCCTCTCATAGAAGAATGAAACATTCTATGGAATATTAAAATGGCAGATTATATTTCCCTGGGTGAGAAATTCCCTGGAGAAACATGTATTTATTTAGGCAGGAAGCAGACTCACTCTTAATAGCTCCTACCCTCCTCAATAGCCCACAGCAGATGTCAGCACTTAAGAGGTAAAGAGATAGCTAGGTATATTCATAAACACCCTCATCTGATCCAATAAAGGTAGGATTAGCCCTCTACCCATCTAGCAACAGAATTCACTATATGGCACCTGGGAAGATTGCATCATCCAGCAAGATTCAACCAAGCTTGGGACTATAACCTACAAAGTCACCCCTGCACAGCCCCATTGGATTCTGAGAACCAATCATAATACAAGCTCAAATTGAAAGCCAAACAGAGGGTATAAATCTCTTTCCCCCTCCTTCTCAACTATGTGCTTTTTTGCCCAGGAACTAAAACCATGTGATCCTGCCAACCATTAAAAACCATCTTTCCAATCAGCCACCATGTTTGTAGTATCTTTCTCCCCACTTAGAACTGAACCCAGATGGAAATTTTTCCAATAGTGTCTATATACTTAAAAGATCAGAGTCCTGCAAGCCATAGTATTCCCTGTGACACTCTATGGAAGTAAAAGTTGGATTTGGAAGACGCAATATAGAAAACCTGTTGACATTTTTTGAACCTTGATGTTGTAGAAGACTCTTAAGAATGCAATGAACAGTAAAAAAAAATACATGGAACAAATCAATCCAGAGTTCTCACTTGGAGCACAAATGAACAGCTTCAATTATCCTACTGGAATACATTATGCAAAGGATTAGATGGGAAAGGTAGAAAGAAAGAAACACCAGCAATAAGGTGATAAATTCAGTTATAGCAGCAATGAGTGCAGATTTGGAAAAGTTGATTGTTCCAGTTTAGAAATAGATGGGCATGGAGAAAATCTATGTGGCTGCTAGGAGTTAACAATGACTCGATGGCCCATAATCATCAATGATTTTTTTCATGCTGACTTCTAACAGCAGTGTAATTAGGATAACAGTCTAGCCAGATGCTGCTGAACAGATTTTTCAATTTTTTTTCATCTTCTGTCTGACAGGCTGCAATTTAAAGCTTAAGTTCTTGGCTCATGTATAGCATTTTGCACTAAAAACACCCTCTTGAACTTACTCAGTTTGGTAGAAAAAGCATCTGGTATGATTTATAATTAAAAGATTATATTTGCTGATGTTGGATTTATTATGATGTGCATCAGTGATCAAGCATAGCTAGTTATCTATATTTTGGCTACTTTCCATCTTCCTTCCTGCAGCATCCTGCTTTCTCAGATTTCTTCCTTCAGAACGTATATATTCCATGAATATTTCTGTCACAAAAGTTGAACAGATCTGTCAGCATCAGTATTTGGTTAGTTGATGGCTGCTGCAGGCTGGTTCATGCAGTCAAATGTTTAGTCGTGCTGCCAACTCAGTCGCATGGTGATTTGGTGAAACAAAATCACATGGTGAAACATTCACGGAATTAAATATACAGTGGTACCTCTACTTAAGAATGCCTCTACTTATGAACTTTTCTATATAAGAACTGGGTGTTCAAGAATTTTTTGCCTCTTCTCAAGAACCATTTTTTACTTACAAAGCCGAGCCTCTGAAACTGTAACTGGAAAAGGCAGGGAGAAGCCTCCATGGGGCCTCTCTAGGAATCTCCTAGGAGGAAACAAGGCTGGAAAAGGTGGGGAAAAGCCACTGTGGGGCCTCTCTAGAAATCTTCTGGGAGGAAACAGGGCCAGAAAAGGTGGGGAGAAGCCTCCATGGGGCCTCTCTAGGAATCTCCTGGGAGGAAACAGGGCTTCCACCCTCCCTGTGGTTTCCCCAATTGCACACATTATTTGCTTTTACACTGATTCCTATGGGAAAAATTGCTCCTTCTTACAAACTTTTCTACTTAAGAGCCTGGTCACAGAATGAATTAAGTTCGTAAGTAGAGGTACCACTGTATATAGATTCGAAAGAAAGAAATCGAAGAAAGCAGGATCCTGCAAGAAGAAAAATGGAAAGTTAGCAGCACAATAGCTGGCATAAGAGATCATCACCAATTTGTGCCAATTTATTAAAATTTGATTTCTTTCTGTAAAGTTTCAAGTAACACACCCTGAGTCCTTCGGGATTGGGCGGTATAGAAGTCAAATGAATGAACGAACAAACAAACAAACAAACAAACAAACACAGTAACTTTGTGGCCCAAATTCCCAGTTGTTATGTTGCCTGTATTTATGACAAAAAAATGGTAGGTAGACAATGTCATGGAAATTTTGATGGAACAAAATTTTGTGTTGAAATTTTACACAATTTTATTGCTTTTACTGGATTTTGTTTCCCATCTCAAGTTCATAATCATAATGAAAACCAATTATAAATTTACAACTACCTAAATAGAGAATAAACAGGCAAACTGACTCTGTCAAAATGTGTGTACACTAAGAATAAAATTCTATGCTACAGAACAGGAGAGCAACAATATACGCAGTGCTCTATCCCTCAGTGTTTTCTTTCTCAAAAATACGTCCTTTCTATTCATTGCTAATCAACCTATCTAAAATGAATATATTCCAGAAAGAAAATAAGTGCCTTCTTGTATATTGGTTATGTGCAGAATACCAAGTTCAATTACCTTAGCTGCAGTATTCAGTTCCAGGTCTATCTGCTTATATCAAATGAATAGCCCACATCTGTACTGCAATTAGTGTCTGTAAATCTATTTATAACTAACATTTTGCATGCAAGAGTTTATAGCAAATTGAAAAGAAACCCTGAAAATAGACTGTAAAAACTGTTATGTTCAAGTTTGTTTCATAGATTTGTCTTATTGTTTGTGCTGATTAAAACTGATACAGAAAAAGAAAGCCAATCATACAGTCAAGTTATCATTTGGCATAATTATTTTATATAGCTATCCATCTCCCTACCATGACTCTTGGCAGCTTACAAAGTTAAAAATCCAGAAAATACAAAATTAACCAAATATAACCACAAAAATGATTAAAAATGAAATTATTGAAATCGTAAAAACATAATCAGCAGGAGATGACCAGTCTTATGCAAGACTATGCATGCAATGTTTCCTGCAAATGTAGCTTCTTATAAAAAGAGATCTTTCTGGAGATCTTCCCTTATCTCTTTTGAATTGGTAACTCCCATATTCCTTATCATATTTTAGCTTCTGGTTATATCCACACATGTGACAAAATGAGGAGGCCAAATTCAAATGAGCACAAATACTTCTTATAAGCTACCAAAGCCTTCTACCAAGAATAAATCAATGTACTAAAGGAATCTAGAACAACTTCCCTATAATGTTCATTTTCTATGTGCATGGCAAATCTTTGTATAGAATAGCGTTGAAAAAATACATGTTTTTTCTCCAATGTAGTGCAATAGAATATTATCTATAATAGAATATTAGGACTTTATATCTTCTTAATATTTTCACCTTATCTTTCAGCTTAAACCCCCCCCCCAAAGTTCAAAGATGAAGGAGTTTTGTATTTGTTTAAATTACCAATTAAAAGATAACATCTAAATATACTAAAAAAAGATAAGAGGAAAAGGTTGCCCTATCTTCCAAATTTAATTTAAAGAGGCCTGACATTCTCTTAATTTCATATTAAAGTTAAGAAAGTTACTAGTCTCTAATTATGAGAGGAACAGTGATGTTAGATGACCGACCAATCCATTACAAGTACATTTGAATGCTAAAATTTGCAGAAGGGGTCATTTTAAAAACTCCTCTCTCAATTAGAGGGTTCTTTATCTGCTGCTTAGAATGCCTTTTTCTCCTGTACAGTACTCCAAATCTATGAAACTTTATTTATTCCTTGTCTCCAAAGGAGGAGACTTTTAATAACTAACTTTAGCATTAGTTTCAATTTTTTAAAATTCTTTTCCATATTTTAATTACCGATTATAAATCTTTAATATCCAATCAAGTAGGAAGGCATATTTAAATACAACAAATAAAGAATTTAAAATACAACTCCATCAAACTTAAAGAACCAGGCCTCACCAAACCAACCACTTCAGGGTTGAAATCTGTGAACCTAAAGTCTGGAAACAATTATTATTGAGCTAAAAATTAAACGTTAAGAAAGTACAAACCTGAGGAAAAAGTAAGTCTACTGAGATCTAAAATTTTGCTTTTGAGAAGTTCTATCACTTACAGTACGTGGTGGCTCAATCAAAGGTCGTCAGTTCAGCAGTTCAAACCCTAGTGCCATATAAGAGGGTGAGCTCCCATTACTTGTCCCAGCTTCTGCCAACCTAGCAGTTTGAAAGCATATAAAAAATGGGGACCACTCTTGGTGGGAAGGTAACAGTGTTCCACCCATCTTTGGCATTTAGTCATGCCAGCCACATGACTATGGAGAAGTCTTCAAACAGTGCTGGCTCTTCGGCTTTGAAATAGAGATGAGCACCGCCCCCTAGAGTTGGGAACAACTAGCGCATATATCTGAGGGGAATCTTTACCATTACCTTTTATCACTTAAAGTTGATATGTTCAATTGACAGAAGTAGAAATTTGGTATATTTATATAAAAATCTGCCTATAAATTTTTGGAGAACAGGATGAATTTCAACTATGAATCTTGAGTAAAGACTTATTTTCAAATTACAGAATAATTAGAACTTGCTGCTTTTAACAACTTTTTGTTATTCCTTTCTCAGCTTGACCACAGACCACTTCCTCTTGAACACTTTACTTCTCTTTTGGGACTGGAACCACATTATCCTGTGCTGCTTAATGGAAACCGGAGATTACATGCATCAGACAAATGGTGAAATTAAATCTTGTCGGCAATAAATATACTGCCAATACCATTTCATTTTATAGGCTTACTGCAAAATCCTACAATAAATATTAACTTTCCATGAAGCACATTAATTTAATTAGATTTATGGAATATCATCCTGGAATATGCTTCCAGATTCACTCAGAGAACTTGCTTGTACCCCTAGAACAAGATTAACTATCTCCAACTTAACATTTTTTAGTTTATATTTATTTGAGTGGCAAATTAATAGAGTTGGATTATTACTCTGTATCAGCTATAATATCTGCTAGAATTCTTAACTATATTTTCACTTAAACTAAATATTTCTAAAGCAAACAGTAGAGAAACAAGTTCCAGGAAATCTCATTTCAAGAGAGACTAAGAAATAACAATAAAATTCAATTCAACAGGGTATAATAGATATAATTTCTGTTCAAATTTCATTCTCAAAAGTGATATTACGTGATTTGTGTCCATTTTTATCTTTTATTTAATTTGTGTCATTTTTATAGAAGTTATATAATTATGTAGTTTCATTAATGATAAAAAAATAGTTTAAAGTATTGAAAGTGAAGTTTTACTCTATAAATTCAATTTTTATTCTTGGTGTACATTCTTTCATGTAAGTTGCTCCCACATTCCATGCCTAGATATATTATTAGGTTTTATCCCATGTTATGTATTGTACCTAGTCAGTTCTGTTACTATTTAGTGTCAAAAACAGAACAACTTAGAGTTCCTTTCCCCTTATAATTAGCATCCAAAGTGACTTCATTTATAAAGCCACGTAATTAATATTATCTTTGTACACCTACTAAAACTGAGTAAATTACATGGATATACGCACTTGCAATTCTCTCAATTCTGCAATTCTCTCTCTTTTTTACTTTAGAGAAGTATACTTGAAATCCAACTCCTATTGCTTTGACAATGCATACAAAGGTTGCAACGAAGACTTGCAAGATGTTTATGCATTCAGCTATCAAGTTATCTCCACAAAAATATGAAGTGCACAAATGCAGTTGCTATTATTGATTTTTGTAACCAAACAGGCATTAGGGATAAACAAAAGGGGTAATAAATTAAGTTTGCAAGAACAGGGAATTCCAAAAAACAGACAATGCCACTGGTACCATTTATTTAAAAAGAATACCTTTATCATACAATAACATCAAAGCATTATCTTACGGCACTGTTTCATTTAATTCTTCTATGCTGTCCATTTTATACCGGTAGGTATTTTTTTATATACTAAAATCTTCAATATTTGCTTTATACCAATTAGGTTAAATCAAGTAATGCAGAAGAATATGGTTATAATGTGACAGAAGGAAAACTCAAAGTTGTAAAATCTACATGGCTAGATCTGCAAATAACATTTAATTCATAATGGGTAACAGCATTAACAAAACAATGCCACAAACTAGATATAACCTTATTTATATCTACAAGCAGGTGCTCCTGAAATCAACTGGGCTTACTTCCAAGTCAATGTGCTAAGAATTAGGGCATGACTAATAATGCTGTCAGAAAGCAACCTTTCAGCTGCCATTCGATATCTTCTAACAATCCTGGGCACCGCTACATTATCAGCAATAAATATGTAGATTTAAAGTTGTAAGGAAGAAGTATATTTAAAAGAGAAAAAGATTCCAGCTGAAATTCAGATTATCTAAGGGCATCTACTGATTTAAATTTTACTTTGGCAATTTACATAAGCACGTACATAAAAATACTTTGCAGCACTCTGAACAACATTGAGGCTATGTCTGCAACATTTCACAGAGGCATGGGTTTGATTTGGCTCAGGCATTATATAAACTTATTTTCTTTATTCAGTGCTTGTTTTATGAATGTAGACACAATCATAGTCTAGGAATTCCGAGACTGGTGCAGGTTGCCTAATTATTTCCAGCTGGACTCTTTCACCAGCAAGGGCAACCAAACAAATCTTGCAAGGTCCTTCAATGATGTCTTATAACCTGCACCATGGATTTCCATCTTGTTGCTTTTAAATAAGTTAAAAATCAATACCCAATCAAGAAACCTAAATGTTCAGCTGTAGTGTGATTTCAAAGGACAAGACAAAATGTACAGTATATACAGATAATCCACAACATATGGCCACAATTGAGCCCAAATTTTTTGTTTCTAAGTGAGAAATTTGTTAAGGGAGTTTTGGGCCATTTTACGATATTTCTGCCACAGTTGTTAAGTGAATCACTGCAGTTGTTAAATTAGTAACATAAAAGATTAGGTGAATCTCTTTTCCTCATTGACTCTGCTTGCCAGAAGTTGGCAAAAGGTGATCACGTGATCCTGGGACACTGCAACTGTTATAAGTGTGAGTTGGTTGTCAAGTATCTGAATGTAAATCAAGTGACCAAGGGGACGCTGCAATGGTCATAAGTATGAAAAAACAGTCATAAATCACCTTTTCAGTGCTGTTGTAATTTTGAATATTGTAATACTAAGCGAACTGTTGTAAATCAAGGACTATATGTATTTTTATTTTTATTTTTTATTTATTTATTTAGTCCAATACACAATGAGGATTTTAGTGGGTATATATCTATATACACATAGTAAAATACATGATGGTTATAGAGGAGATACTCATAGTAAAATATATCTAAGAAATAATAGAAAAGAAGGTATAGTAATAGAACATATCAATGAAAGAACAGAAGAAGAAGAGATATAGGAATAGAAGAAAGGTATAGGAGATATAGGAGAGCAATAGGACAGGGGACAGAAGGCACTCTAGTGCACTTGTACTTGCCCCTTACTGACCTCTTAGGAATCTGGATAGGTCAACCGTAGATAATCTAAGGGTAAAGTGTTGGGGGGTTGGGGATGACACTATGGAGTCCGGTAATGAGTTCCACGGTTACTGAAGTCATATTTTTTACAGTCAAGTTTGGAGCGTTTAATATTAAGTTTAAATCTGTTGTGTGCTCTTGTTTTGTTGTGGTTGAAGCTGAAGTAGTCGCCGACAGGCAGGATGTTGCAGCATATGATCTTGTGGGCAATACTTAGATCTTGTTTAAGGCCTAAGTATTGCCCACAAGATCATATGCTGCAACGTCCTAATTTGTACGTAGATTACAAAACAACAGTTATGCTTTCTGATGGCTGCCTTAGACACCATGCTGCTAGGGGGGAAATCAATTGAAAAGTGTTCTCCTTCAGGCTAGCCAAAAATTCTAGGTGTGCAATGTTTCATCTCACTCACAGGAAAAATGAGCAAGCTAAGACACGTGACTAAACTACCACTGGTTCTTTGGATGAATCATATATGATATATTTATTACCACACTAATAGTGGTTCTAAAACTCTTTACTAACGGTTCCTGTGTGTGCTTGTGTGCAGAAGCATCCCGGGCATGTGAATGGAGCCACTTGCCGCCAGCGCTAATGGCCCTAACAACCGGGAACAAATACAAATTACAAATATTTCACAAATTCTAAACATGTATTTATCTAATCCTTTCCCTTAAAGGTTACCTATGCATGTGAATTACATATTGTTAGCTACTCAGATTGTATCTTTGTCAAGGTTGAATTTTTGAACCTTTTTAAAGCTAAAAATAGAGGAAGAAGTACATCCTATATGTAAGGACTATCACACTTGACAGAGGTATAAGGACAGCCTTCAGTTGCTGTATTAGTCAACAGACACCCAGGGGAAACTCACAGGCAGCAATTATAATACACTAGTAAAATGCCTCTTATATTGGACGCACTAAAAGCATTTGTAGCCTTTTCTCTATGTCCAGTAGAAAACCTAGATTTATGTAGGCCAAGGGTGTCAAACTCAAGGCCTGGGGGGTTGGATCTGGCCCACTGGATGCCAGATCTGACCCACAGGGCCACCCTGGAAACAGTGAAGGACTAGCCCACGGTGCCTCTGTCAGTGAAAATGGAGCTCCATTTTTGCTGGCAAAGGGTTGCAGGAGGGTATCACAGTCAAAAATGGAACTCAGGCCACCACAGGAGACCCCGACACGAGTCACACTGAGCTGGCCACGCCCACCCTGGCCACACCCATTCCACCCCTGAGATCAAACACAACTCTGATGAGGCCCTCAATGAAATCGAGTTTGACACCCCTGGTGTAGGATATCCAGGAATGGAAATAAGCAAGTGTGAACTAAACAAATCCTTTTCTTTGCACTAGAAAAATGACTGCTGCTCAAACATTCTCTTAAATGTTTGAGAGAAGAGTAGGAAGGGCAGAAAGAGCAGGAAAGCTAACAAGATAGGGACTAGCAACATATTTGGAGGCAGTCCTATGGTAGAGTTGCAGCTTACTCGCAATATTTTTAATGGACAGTCAACAAGCTGTATATACCATTAGGAATTTTTAGGTTTTCTCAATACAGGTAGTCCTATATGAGGGATCCCCAAACTTGGCAACTTTAAGATTTGTGGATATCACACTCCCAGAATCCTCCAGCCAGCTGGAGAATTCTGGGAGTTGAAGTCCACAAGTCTTAAAGTTACCATGTTTGAAGACTTCTGTCCTAGACTTACAACAGTTCATTTGGTGACCATTCAAAGTTTCAGTGGCACTGACTTATGACAGTTTTTCACACTTACAACCGTTGCAGTATCCCCATGGTCACATTATCAAAATTTGGACGCATGGAAACTGGCTCATATTTATGACAGTCACAACGTCCTAGGGTCACATGATCATTTTTTGTGACCTTCTGACAAGTAAAGCCAATGAGGAAGCCAAATTCGCTTAACAACCACACCGCTAACTTAATAACCGCAGCGAATCACTTAACAGCCAGGGCAAAAGAAGTTGTAAAATGCAGCAAAATTCATTTAACAAATGTTTTACTTACCAACAAAAATTTCAGGGATCATTTGGGGCCGTAAGTAGCGGACCAGCTGTACTACTTCCATCTTTTTTCTTAGCATCCCATTCCTTTCCCCCATAGTCCAGCCCCCCCCCAAAAAAAAGATTATTGGGTCAACAACTATTCTTTAAGTCAGTACTTTTAATAAGATGTGAGCACTTTCATTCCCAGAATTCCTCAGGCAGCCTCGTCCATACATCTTTTTTTTACTTATTATTTTTTAGATAAGACAATACTGTACAAAGATTAACAAACACAAAACATATATAAAAGTTCTTATCAGAAGTTGTTTTCCGAAGCTGATTATACTTCCAAATATTTGAATGCTTATAATTTACAACCTTTCATAAACATCTATGATATATCTCACCAATATTTGTAAGTGCTTAAATATTTGCAACCTTTCATAAACTTCTATAATCTATCTCACCAATGTTTTCTACAATTCTTTCTACTGAAAATTCTGATATTATTCACTATTTACATATGTATATCATTACTTGTATGTTATTCTTTTTTTCTAACCATTCATAGACTTTGTCCCATACTTTGTAATACTCTTGATTCTTCCTGTCCTTTTAACCTTCTGGTCATCATATCCATCTCTGCACATTCAGTTACTTTTTTCATTACTTCTTTCTGGATTTCTTCACACCCATTAATTCATTCATTCGAGTTGGAAAGGACCTTGCAGGTCATCAAGTCCAACCCCCTGCTCAAGCAGGAAACCGTACACCAACCCAACCAGATGGCAGTCCAATTTTCTTTTGAATGTGTCAAATAATGGGGTGTCCACTACCTCTACTGGAAGGCCCTTCCACTGGTTGATCACTCTCAATGTCAGAAAGTTCTTCCTTATTTCCAGGTGGAATCTCTCCTTGGTCAGTTTCCAACCTTTGCTCCTGGTCTGGCCCTCTGGTGCCCTGGAAAATAGTGTGACCCTTTCCTCTCTGTGGCAAGTTGGCAACCCCTCAAATATCTGTATGCTGCTATCATGTCCCCTCTGGCCCTCCTTTTTGCTAAACTATCCATGCCCAGTTCAAGCTACCTCTCTTAGTATGTCTTGGTTTCCAGTCCCTTTATCATTTAGTTGCTCTTTTCTGTACTTTCTCTAGAGTTTCAATGTCCTTTTTGTAGTGGGGTGACCAAAATTGAATGCAGTACACATTTTAAACCTGAGGAAAAATCTAACATCTGCTTCATTCCCCGGCCCCCTGCCAAGAAAATACCGTAAAACACCTGCCTGTAATAGCTTCGAAGAACGAGGACTCCCTGAGGGGCTGCCACTGCCCTCCGACCCTTTGGCTTTGCCCTTGGCGGGCGAGTCTTGAAGTAACTGTTCGAGGCAGGCGGTGTTGCCGGGCAGAGAAGAGCTCTTCTGATGGGACAGGTGACTCCCGAGTCGGGGCGGCTGCGGAGGTTCGTCCCGCGCCTCGGCTTTGAAGGCTCCATCCCCGCCTACTACTACTACCCCCCGGTCCTTTTCGGGGCCAGCCGTCGAAGAGGCCGAGGAAGGAGAGGCGGGCGGATCGTCGGGCCCCCGGCCGTGCTGCTGCTGCTGCCCCCCCTTTGCCCTGAGGGTGGTGAAGGAGATGCTCGCGGAGGCGGCGCAGAGCAGAGCCGGCCTCGGCGCTGACGGCCTCCAGGGGCTCCGACGAGGAGCAGCACAAGTTGGGTTGAGAGGACGAGAAGACGCGGTCGAGCACGTGCCTTCGACGCCTCAGGACGCTCCATTTGGCGCCGCCGTCGCCCCCTGGTAACAAGTCCACCTTGGCCGGCTGCTCCGGGGCGCGACTCCGAGGAAGCGACGGCGAAGTGTCCGCACTGCGGCGTTCGGCTCCCGCTTTGCCGCTGCCCTTGGCCTTGCCCCCCAGCTGCAGGCTCCTCCACAGGCGGCTCTGGAAAGACTCCCCTTCGCCGGCCTTGCCGCTGCTCCCTGTTGCTGGTGCCGCTCCGGGTTCGCCGGCTGCTGCCATTCTCTCCTCCCCGCCTCCCTCCCTTCTCCTCCGCCTCCGCCTTTCCCACCAACCTCGCCGCCCGTTGCCGCTGCAAGTGCAGAGGCAGGAGAAGAGCAGCAGAGCGCGGCGGCGGTGGCGGCTCGAGCCCAGTCCGCCCGAAAGGAGAGGTTGCACTTGTTCACTGTAGCAGCCCGGCGACCGCTTCAGGGCCTGGGCGGCCGGAGGGCTCCCGCTCTCGGTGCGACGGCTGCGTCGAAAAGAGGAGCCGCGGCTCGGAGCATGGCAGGCGAGCGAGAAGAGCTGCCCAAGTTTTGGTCTGACGCGCCTGGTTTTCCTGGTTGGGGAGGTCGGCTGTCTCCACCGGCCGCGCAGACTCGCTTTTGCAGGGGAGGGGAGGGGCAGGATAAAAACGGTTATCGGGTGGCGTCGTTAACCCCCTCACAAACACCAGCAAAAAAAAAAAAAACACACAATAAGGCCGGAGCAAGTATTGGCGCCATATAAGACACCGGCGTGGGAGAACAATTGCTTTACGTCATGACTTCAGAGTTTGTATGAATTTGCAAAAGTTCCTCTTGAGTTCTTTGCCCGCTTCGGAAGGCTGGAAGATAGAAAATTAAAGGTAAATGCAGCGTGGCTCACAATATCACTGATCAACTCCCGAAGGGTGCTTTTTCGAGGGGGGAGGGGCAATTGGACTTTCTTGTCTTTCATCTTTGAAGAGGTCTCATCATTCATCTCTGACAGGATAGTGGGGAAAGTGGAATAAATGTCAGAGTTGAAGAAGCTTTTTGGGGGATGGAAAACAAAACGGCTTCCAAAAAAAAACAAGCAAGTCCCGTTGCCACCTGAAAAAAACCTCCACGTATTTTGGGACAACCTGGATGACTGAGAACCTCTACAAACTTTTATCAACACTTCAGCGGTATCTTTAGGTGTTCATTTAGTCGGTAGCTCTCATCACCCTGGCAGAATTTACACAACTTTGGCGTGACTACTTTGTCCAAGCAGTTATTTGAGTTCAGAGAATATATTAAGCCATTACATAATCACAGGCTGTATCCCAACACACTACATAATATGAAATAATTGCCTTGTTTGTGGTCTTGTAAATCCTGCAATAGCATTTAGACTTATATATCACTTCATAGTGCTTTTACAGCCCTCTTTAAGTGGTTTACAAAATCAGCATGTTGCCCCCAACAATCTGGGTCCTCATTTTACCTACCTTGAAAGGCTGAATCAATCTTGAGCCTGGAGTGAAATTTGAATTTATTTATTTATTCATTCATTCATTCATTCATTCAATTTTTTATGCCGTCCTTCTTAGAATCAGAGAGGCTTACTACAGGTTAGCAATAGCACTTTTTAATAGAGGCAGCATATTGCCCCCACAATCCGGGTCCTCATTCAATTAGCTGAATGCCAGCCTTTCCAAGAATGCCTATTAGGGATAGATGGTACCTCTTGCTACCAACATATAGATATTTTTAAAAATATCTTGGGCATTATCCTGATGCTAGAACTGAGTAGGGGGTCAAATTCTGCCCTAAGATCAAAACATGACAAGCACTCTGGAAAGTATATTACTTTGAAACACAGACAAGTTGTGTTTGCAGGATCCAGGCCAATGGGTTTACGTTTTATGGGTCAGTCTGTTGTGAAAACTAAGCAAATAGAATTAATTACATCCCTAGGTCTAATTTATTGTATAGATCCAGTACAGGTCTTAGCTGACTTAATTGTGATTGCTGAGCATGTCTGCTTATGAGTAACTCAGTTAACTTAATTGGCTTTTGTTTGCATGACTCATAGCAGGTCTGTAGAAAATAGACAACTAAAATGTTTGACTAGGTTCAGTATTTTGTGCTCCTTCAGCCAATGTAATTAATTTGTTGTTCAATATGTCTACAGACCCAAGGAATTACAGTACTGTAATTGAGTAAACCATGCTTCAATTCACTATGGATGAATATATGAATATATGAGGTCTTTTTCTGCCATCAGTCTTCTATGTTTCTATATTGTGTGAATGCAACCAGTACCTTTGAATTTGATTACTCTAGCTGACTATATGAAATTGGCTGCAGCTGAAAAGACAGCAAGCTCATTTGCTGGTTCATCAGTTACAAGTCCTTCCATCTGGCTACAGTATTTGAGAACAGGAAGGGAGGGGACTGGGATTTGGTAGAAAGGAGATTTTATGTTTTTTTAGGCCACCCTCATTCAATTCCAACCATCTTTTCTTTTTCCTGTAGGTGCAAGACTGATACACTATTCCCAAAAAGCACAATGTTGCATTATGTTAGTAGCCAATTGCTATCACATTTCTGAGTAGTGAGTCATTATACAAAAATGAGACATCACAGTCTTATAGATGTCAGCTTCTGTATTTTTAGGAAGTTGGGGAAGAGAAGAAAATTCAGAATTTTTATTTAAACTAAAATTATACTCACTATTCATAGATAGCACACACATCATCAAATAAAAGAACCAGTCTTTTATTTTTAACTTCCGATGTTCCTGCTGATTCACTTGCAAATATTGGGGAGCAAAGTTCCAGGCAAATAATCTGTAAATCTCAAGTGATAAGAAGCCCTGCCATAGCTGACCTTTCAGTCACGTGCTGCTTGTCCAAGAGCTTTTGAATCATAGACTGCCCTCAGCAATGAGGTTATACAACATACTCTTCCTATAGTAATAAAAATTGCAAGTCCTTTAATGCAACCTTATTAATAGGACATAGGAAGATAGCTAACTGCATTTTAAAGAGACCATGTCCTGTCAGACTGAAACATGACCTCAAGTAGTGTACAAGGAAATGTCTTATGATCTTAAAATAAAATTAATTAATTAAAATATTTTCCTACCAATCTCATCAGTGGAAATTTAAGAAAGGTTGGTTATTGACTTGCTAGTGGAGATGCAATACATTAGAATCAATGGATAAGTTCCATTTGCCCAATATACTCTTAGTACTGGAAAAATGTGCCCACATTGAAATGATCATACATGCTTTCCGTTGTATTACAACTATTAAGAGAAAAATTAGAAACTTGAAATAAAAAATGGGAAGAGAACAAATGTTTTTGCTTTTTTCCATACTCCCATAAGGGTTGTAAGAGTCTAAATAAAGCACCTCATGTCATATTTCAGCATTATACAAATAAAGTTTACATTTGGAATAAACGTTTATTGAACTGATTTTAGTCCAGGCATGTGTAGGCAGGGGTGGGCTGCTGCCCAGATGGGGGAAATGCAGTGGGGTAGCAAAAAATGGAGCTCCACCCGAAGAGCACCCAATTTGCACTGAAAGATGTTGAAAGAAAATGCAGGGCGTCCTCTTTGGGCATTCTCTGCATTCTTCCCAAAAGCATTAAATACCCCAAAGCCGGCAATTCTGCTACAAAAAGTGTATAGGAAAAGTATAAGGAAATAAGATTTAGAATTAATTCTATATGATCTCAGTTTATGCCTCCCCCTCCTTTTCGAATGGCTATACTATCTCCGGGACCGTCTTTTGCTGCACGAATCCCAGCGACCAGTTAGGTCCCACAGAGTTGGCCTTCTCCGGGTCCCGTCGACTAAACAATGTCGTTTGGCGGGACCCAGGGGAAGAGCCTTCTCTGTGGCGGCCCCGACCCTCTGGAACCAACTCCCCCCAGATATCAGAGTTGTCCCCACCCTCCTTGCCTTTTGTAAGCTCCTTAAAACCCACCTCTGTCATCAGGCATGGGGGAACTGCGATATTCCCTTCCCCTAGGCTTATAAAATTTATGCATGGTATGTCAGTATGTATGATTGGTTCCTTAAATTGGTTTTTTTTACATTACTTTTAATATTAGATTTATTCATATTGTCTTTTTACTGTTGTTAGCCGCCCCGAGTCTGCGGAGAGGGGCGGCATACAAATCTAATAAATAAACAAACAAACAAACAAACAAATAAATAAAAATTCTCTAAAACAGAGGTCTTCATAACTGGCTGGAGAATTCTGGGAGTTGAAATTCACAAGTCTTAAAGTTGCCAAGTTTGGGGACCCCTGTTTTAGAAAATAAAACGAATAATGCTCAAAACCTAATGTTTTGCCAGAAACCTTGATTTTGTTTGGTAATCTGCAGCAAGGAGGGTTAAGACTGTTATATGGAATAGAGCATTTGGGGATATTCACTTAGGCTGTGAAAGTAGCAAAGAACACTTTAGATTGTTGTATTTTAGTAAGTGATTATTTTGGGAGTGGCCATTTTAATCATGAAGGCACCTTTATGACAATGCTCAAAATGTGCTTTCAAAATTCTAAGTGAGATGTTTCTGTCATTTCACTGTTCTATAGCTGCTCACCTCTAGGATGTGGGTGAATTCGATGACCTGCTTGAGTCCATTGATATGGATATTGTTTTGAGATTCTTGGAAAATCTTTGGTCAAGTCACATGATCGTCAAACTACTCACACCTGGTCACATGGTCAACAAGCCACTCCTTCCTGGTCACATAACCATCAAGCTACACCCACAAAATAAGCCACGCCTGCAATGTGGTAGTAAAAATTTTGGTAGCCCTTCATTGTGTGTAGGATGCACAATTTGGTGGAGGCCAAATTAAAAATTCCATTTTGCTCATTTGAATCTTACATTAGTTATCAAAAGCTACCACTGTAATGTGAAAGTAAATGAATTATCATAATTTTAAGCACTAAGACAGGAAATATATAGCAAAAGTTGTTCTTGTCCATGAGCCAAGTCAATAAAATCCCATCTGTTTCTTCAACTCCTACAAAAGCAAAAATGAGAACATTTTATATTAATTTGCATGGCCTTAAGTTCTGGGAAACAATGGATAATAAACAGTTTGGTTTGTTTCATGCTATTTTTTTCACAATTTCTTTAATCAGTTTTTATTTTCTTCTTCTTTCTTCTTTCCCATTAGCACAGATAAAATTTGTTCATATTTTTGTATTCAAGACCCATCAGATTCCTATATGTCTATACATATTCTTATTTTCCACCCCATTCATCTGGAACGGTCACCTTCTGCTTCTAAATTTCTTATATTTTTTGTATCTAAGATCTAAGATAGTCCCTTTCCTTACTCTTCTCCTCCAAGTTCTATAATTACTTGTCCTGTTTGACTGTTTATGTATGGTTTATTTTTCTAAAAAATAGTATTCTTGATTTTTCTAATCTTTGATCTGCAATTCTGATTTATTATGTTTCTTCCTATGATTGTCTGAATTCTGCGGCTATTAATTTCATGACTTTAGGCTGTAGTGTTCAGTTGTAAAAGGTGACACGATTGCTCAATAATATGGAAGTCTGCAAATAACAACGTCCAGCCGTTTAAGATATTTCCTGACTTCTACTGATTAAACATGCTGTCTTGAACATGTTCGAGTTAGTGATGGCAATGGGTTAGACTTATTTTAGTAAGAAAAAATGTTGAAGATGATAAAACAAAAATCTGAAATTCTTCAGATATCCATTATTTTTTTCAGTATGGATTCCTAGGTAACTTAATTTGATAAATAATTCCATTTGTGGTACTTTTTGATGGCTGCCTGTTAATAGAATTTTAATAATTCCAGTTAAAGAACCAGTGAAATCTTCCAGGTATTAGGTTGTCCACAAATGTATACCCTTTTTAAATTGCAGTTAATCATTCAAGGTATACAAGCATTCTTCTATACCTTAATATGAAGTAGTTACCGGTTAACTGTTCAAGATGGAAACCTGTGATTCAAATCTATTTTGGTGAATAGACTAGAATGAAATGGAGAATGGAATGGAATGGAATAGAATTCTTTATTGGACACATAAGGAACTTATATTTGGTGCATAAGCTCTCAGTGTACATAAAAAGTGGTAAGTGATAAATCATGATCATAGTTATTATAAAAATACACCATAAATCAGAAGATACAACACAGTGATATGTAGGATAATTAATAAGCTAAATTATAATTTTAGATACTAAATTATAGTTTGAAGATAACAGTTTTTTATATTCAATCTCTCTTCCCCTTTTAATAGCTAATTCTGCTTTTTCTTTATTACGCTAAATATTTTCAAGTATCTTTTGGGTGGGCTTGATTAATTAAACTTGATATTTGATTAATTAAAGTCTTAGGTCTTTTTAGTCTTATGTTTTTGACAAACTCAATTCATGTGATTAGTCTGTTGTTACGTAATCATAGAAAATGGCTTTCTTGTAATCAAGTTAAACATGCTGTGTAAGACTAGTCATTTTGAATTTATGCAGTGTAACATACTAAATAAATACATTATTTATGTTGAGTTTTTGGTCAGTGCTTTTAACATGAGCTTAATTTTTAAAAATACTTTGCCCTGTAGCAAGCCTTCTCCAACCTTCTCCTATCTTAGAAGGATAGTAAATTATAGGGAATAATTTTTTTTTTAAGTTCTGGTAAACACCTCATACTGCTGTCTTGATCAAAAAGTAATTTGTCCCTCACATATTACAGGCTAAATTTACTTTCAAATAAGACCCTAGTACTGTATAACCAAGACTACAACCCCATGGCTATATCCCAATTTTTTCTACCAAAAAACTAAAAGTTACACAGATAGTGAAATGGATAGCAGATAAATTAAATAAATGAATGCAAAAAAAATAATTCTTCATTTTATCATGATGTTATTCAGACTCAAATTAAATTAATAGAAAACTTTGGGGATTTCCTACATTTTATGATCCATATGTGTTCTGCCTGACTGGGCTCAGGCAATTCGTAACAGTCCAAGGAAAAGAAATCAAACACGCAAGTGCTCTTCTAATCAGCAAACTTGTATTAAACAAACAAAAAAGGGTTAACTAAAACAGTCCTTAGTGTCAGGAAATAATGATAGTGCAAGGCGTAATTCAGCCAAATACAAAACACAGGAAAAAGCAAACAAAGACAACCTGCATGGAGCAGAAATGTTTCAGGAGTCCTTTGAATCTTTAGAGCAAACAGCAAGTTCCAGAGGTTTTACCTCCTACGTGCCTGAAAAGGCTGGTTTGAAATCCAAAGGCAAGGAACAGAAACTTCAGAGCAGGAACCACAAAGTAACACAGATAAACAGCCACAGTTTGCCTTGTGCCTCTGTTCCCTTTTATACCTTTAGACCTCATTAAGGGAACCACACCCAGCCCAGGTGCTACTCTGATCACCTGTAATAATCCTTGAAGTGAGCCCTCCTTTGCATGGCTCTTCGGCTACGCATGTCTATGAATTGGTCTGCAGAGGAATCCAAGGAAGAGAGACTGTCTGAGGGACTGCATGCCAAATGCCCTGGGCTGTCTGCTGGGTCCTGCGTGCTGTTTGCCAACTCGTCTGAACCGCAGTGGCCTCATCCTCATGGCTGTCTGCCACGTCTTCCTGGCTGTCAGCCAGGCTTTCGCACTCACTTTGTGCCGCATCTCTCCCATCTGTGGGAGCAACGGCTGTTCCAAGCCCAAACACAACAATATGTAGGCCACCATGGTATTGAGACATTTCTAATTTCTATAACTTCTGTAAGGATCTTGCAGATAATGAAAATATTTCCAGAAATAACAGATTTGGAGAACATGATACAAACACATGGTATGCCTAACCTGTAGGAATCTCTGACCCGCTATCTAATTAGGAAAAAATCAAATTATTTTGACAGATGGCAAGATGAAATCTTTTTATTTTTCAACACGTTTAAGCAAAAAGAACAAAAAAGTCAGTTCAAGTTAACTTTCAACATGAATATGAAACTGCTGCCAACTAACATTCAATCATTATAATAGAATAACAGTGTTGGAAGGGACATTGGAAGTTTTCTAGTCCAACCCCCTGCTTAGGCAGAAAACCTTACACTGAATCATACTTCATATTGCTGTGAATATTGAAATATATAAGTACGGGATCAGGCTATTAGCTGTCATGCTATTTATCTGATTAGCTTTTTTACTTTGACTAAAGGAGGACTGGAGGTAGCATAAAACTTTTCTGTGAGAGTTTAACTTCTGCCAAAACTTAAAATTACACACACAAACACTTACTTTATTAATACATATTCTCGGGTGTTTCTTTCGTTGATACAAGTTTAAATTTATTCTGATTGGCCTACATGTAGCTGAGCAATTACATTTTTAAGATGAATTATTCACAGCTTTCTGTAACTTCCTCTCTCAATGTGTTGAATTTCAGCTTCAAACATTGCTACTTGGTACAGTTAAAGCCTTTTTGCCAGGAAACTCTGGAAATGGATTCAGCATATCTGCAAAGCAACAGATGAGGGAATTCTGATTAAAATAAGAAAGAAAAATATTTGGAATACATAAAATGTATATCTTGCTACTAGAGGCTTGAAGATATTTCTTTACTTACTATGGATCAACACGCCTTGAAATAACATTTCTTCTCCATCAATATTACTGCTCTTGTTGCCAATATATTCTAGTTTAAAGTACTGGTTTCAGATTATAAAGCCCTACATGTTTCTTCAGGACCAAATTTCCTTATTAGATGGACTTGTCCTGTGCATCATTCACAAGGGGAACATCAAAGATGTTCTTCAAGGATCTGTGGGTCCCTATTTTTAAGACATTAGCTTTTGTTTCGTTATTTTGGGCTTTCAGGGATATTTGATTGCTTAGGTGAACTGATTTATGGTTGCTGGTTTTTAAAGATTGGTTTGTTGGGCTATCTTACTAAGGTTGGCTTTTGAGTCCATGGATTTAATAGTTGTCTTTCCAACAAAGCCAATATTAGACTGATGCTACCACCCATTAAGTGAAGACTACAGTGGAGAAGATATCCCATGTATGTTTATCTTTTTGAAATTCAAGTGAACTACAATTTTCTTTGCTGTAATTGAATCCTATTTTTCCTTAAAATGAATGAGTAAGTGGCAGTGTGTCTCTTCTCTCCCACCCCATTTTATCCTCCCAAGAACTGTGGCAACGATGACCAAATTAATATAACCTTGTGAACTTAATATAAAGGGAATTTTAACTTTCTTTTCATTCCTCATTCAATATTATTGCCAATATCATATATTGGCTTAATTCCCAATTGAATTATGATCTAATGTACCTGATTGATTTTAATTCGATTTCTATACAATCTTTCCTCCACAGATATAGAAATTGTATATATAGTATATTCTTGTACAATTTAGCCGAACAAAGGAAATTGGGTTGCAAAACAATGATAGTTACCAAGTGAATTGTTATGGGTGAGCATGGATCTCTGGCTTTTATGATGAAAGTTGCATCTAATGTATGGTTGAGGTCACTGTAATCTAAATCAATATATCTTGTGCAACAGATCATGTTTAGAACATGCTGGCTAATATCATGTGTGAATATACCCATCCCAAATCCCCTTTTGTAAGTATTTTCTAATCTCTGGTAAAGTCAGAATCCAAAAATATATACTTAACTTAAAGAAATTATGTTGTCTTAATGTGCTTATAAATATTATTTGTAGATGCTTGAGAAATGGCTGTGGAAAGATGTCTTAGGTATCACAATGAAAGCCACTTGCTAGAAGACCAGTTGTGCTCCTTTCAATTCTTTTTTCATAATAGAAAATTTAAAACTTAATGCATATCTATTTATCATCTTTTTTGGGTGGAGCATCCACCTCAACACCAAGGTTGCCCATGGCTGTTGGTTGCCACGATATCTTCTCAACGACATCAATTGGCTGGAGCTAAGGGCAGCTCATCTGGTGTTCCACAATTTTCGAGCAGTCTTTTGGATCAATGTCCTCTTGTAGACAGACAATGTCTGTCAAAGGCGCATGTGAACAGGCAAGGGGGTACACACTCCAAAGTGTTGATGCATAAGGCACAGGACCTATGTGCCTGGGCAGAGACTTACCTGCATCCCTTGTGGGCAGATCACATTTCTGGGGTATTTGAGGACTTGATGACACTGTCCATCTCACATCTGTGGAAGATACCAGCTCACAAGATCTCCCTCCATCAAGGAGCCATGTAGTATCCATAACTGTAGTGGCTCAAGCTAGCGATTTGTCAATTCAATGGGAGAATCTCAGGAAGGGGCACTTTTTGTGGAAAGTAGTTTCCAATATTTTGGCTTCCAGAAGGGCATCTACAACAAGGATATACAAGGCCACCTAGGCTTCTTTTAGTTGTTGATGTGCCACTCAACATCTACTATGACAGCTAATGTACCATAAGTTTTGGACTTTTTGCAGGTAAGATTTGACAAGGGCCTATCCACAAATATTCTTTGCAGACAGGGGGCATCTTTAGCTACCGTTCTTCATGGAGAGGGTGTGACCCCACTTTCACATCACCCGAGGATGCGGAGTTTCTTGAAAGGGGCATCCAATTTGTTGCCTCCGATGGTCCATAGGTACCCTACCAACAGGGTCTGTCAGTAGTCCTACAAGCACGGCTGCTCCATTCAAGCTTCTACATTCAACTAGCATGAGACTATTGACTCTCAAGGTTTGTTTTCTAGTAGTAATCACATCAGCTCACAGAATTCTGGAACTAACAGCCCTTTTGGTATGTCAGGACTTATGTATCTTTAATGCGGATAGAGTGATCCTATATTTAGACCCAACGTTTGTACCAAAGATGAACATATGGTTTCACAGAGCTCAGGAGGGTATCTTGCCAGACTTTTGCTCAAATCCTAGACATCTGAACAAAATACATTGGCGTACTTTGGATGTCTGCAGGGCTTTACACAAATATATTAAGTATATGGTGCATTTCAGATGATTGGAGGCACTTTTTGTGTCATTTCAGGACAATGGGCAAAAAGGTGTCACCATCTACCATCAGTTGTTGGCTGAAGGCCTGCATTGCGCTAGCCTATGAATGCCAGGCCAGGCCCACCCCTTGCTGCATAAGAGCATGCTCAACCAGGACACCATGGCTGCACAGGCACAGACATCAATCCTTGAGATTTTCAAAGCAGCCATGTGGGCTTCACCTTCACCGTTTGTGATGAATTACAACCTCGACATGTTTGCCTCGGTTGAGGCAGCATTTGGGAGATGAGCATTACAATGGGTTCTACTGGCTGAGGGGCCCCTGGACCAATCTGTTTCCTGCCCAACGACGATTTAGCTTGAGTATATCCTCTGCTTGGACTCTCCAAACAGACCACAGGAGAAGGAACGTTGGACTTACCTGTACGTTTCTTCTATGTGCGCTGCAGAAGAGTCCAATCCCACCTTGGTTCTGGTATGGTCTGGGGTCCAGAAGTGATCAGTTTAGTGGATTGGCTACATCATCTCCAGATCCAGGTCTTTGTTGGAAAAACTGGCGCTCAGCCAGAGGAAGAGGCATGACCAAAGAATTTGCAACTCAGTTTCTGGCCAATCAGACGATTTGAAACCCATGCTTGGATTCTCCTGCAGTGCACATAGAATAAATGTAAGTCCAACATTCCTTTGCATCACTATTGATATACTTTGAGAATTTCCAGGGAGCAACCTTCTTAACTATGTTTTCCCAAATATACTGTCTAAGCTATGCTGTCTCTATTTGACCTCTGCAATGCAGCTCTGAAATCTGTCATATGTAGCAATCAGAAACTGAAATCAGAAAACGAAGCCATCAGAAACTGAAATATGTGATTTAAACATACCGTGGCAATTATAAAAACATAGTACTCCATATAGAAATTTTATTTAAATAATATTGTTGTTATTTTTCCATTTCTAAAATTCCGAACAGGGGAAAAAAACAAGATAGAGAATAGAAAAAAGTATATAAAGATTACTGCTGGTACTACTACAGGCTGTTGATGTAATAAAATAAAAAAGGCAAACATTGGCTATAGTTTCTCAAACACAGGAAAATAAATAACCAAGCCAATAACCAAGCCAATTCAATACATTACCTTCTTGTTTACAGAAAAATGAAAAGTGTAATAAAATTATCTCTATTTCGAACATTTTATGAACAGATGCTAAGCTAAGCGAGTTCATTTTTTATTGTTTTCAAAAAGAGCTCACTTGGAAAATACCCGAATTTGGTTTTGCTATGTATAAAAGACTGAACAAATATAATACATATTTGACTTTGTATATTTGTATTTGTATTTATTGGATTTGTATGCCGCCCCTCTCCGCAGACTCGGGGCGGCTTTGCTCATCTTTATTGCAAAATAGGTTCTAGATGGAAAGTGAAGGGGGAAGTATATTAACATTTTTAAAAGGTAAGTTGGACACAGAAACAATCCAAAAAGCATATTAAAGAAGATGAAAAAGATATCCTAAAATGGAAGCAAACAACTCGCCCAAGAAAAAAATATATAGTCATAAAAACACCATCTATATTTTCATTAGCATTCATTCATTCACTCACTCATTCAAATGAAGACGGGAACTCCCACCCCACTAATTTTAATCTTGTGGAGATTCAAAATACCAAAACTCTAATCTGAACAGCCCATCTGTTTGCTTCAGAACTTAAATATACTACATTCAATTTGAAAGCATTAGGTTCAAGAAGCATATGTGGCACTCTTAAGCCCCAACCAAGGCTCTGGTAATTTTAATTAGGTATATGGTACATAAAATTCATCTGTCAAAAATACTCTTCATCTAAATGCAAGGATGTGTGTTTAATATTGATAACTTAAGATCTATAAAATATGAAGTCGGTGTTAGTGGGGGGTCAGAGGTCGACCTCTAGGTCTCTCTCTTGTGGGATACCTCAGGGGTCGGTCCTCTCCCCCCTGCTATTTAATATCTACATGAAACCGCTGGGTGAGATCATCCAAGGGCATGGGGTGAGGTATCATCAATATGCCGATGATACCCAGTTATACATCTCCACCCCATGTCCAGTCAATGAATCAGTGGAAGTGATGTGCCTGTGCCTGGAGGCTGTTGGGGCCTGGATGGGTGTCAACAAACTCAACCTCAACCCAGACAAGACGGAGTGGCTGTGGGTCCTGCCTCCCAAGGACAATTCCATCTGTCCGTCCATTACCCTGGGGGGGGAATCATTGACCCCCTCAATGGTCAAGGGTTCGCAATTTGGGCGTCCTCCTCGATCCACAGCTCACATTAGAGAAACACCTTTCAGCTGTGGCGAGGGGGGCGTTTCCCCAGGTTCGCCTAGTGCAGTGTTTCCCAACCTTTTTTGAGCCGCGGCACATTATTCATGTTTTCAAAATTCTGGGGAACACTGAAGGGGGGGGGCGGGGGGGCTAAAGAAAAGTTTGGACAAAAAAAAATCTCTTCCTCCATTTCACTCTATTTCTCCCTCCCTCTTTCTCTCTCTTCCTTCCTTCCCTTCTTTCTCTCCATCCCTCTTTCTTTCTTTCTTCCTCTCTTTTTTGCTCTCTTTCTCCCTCCTTCCCTCCCTCTATGTCTTTCCCTCTCTCTCCCTCCCCCCCTTTCTTTCTCTCTCTCTCTTGCTTTCTTTCCCTCTCTTTCTCTTGCTTTCTTTCTCTCATTCTCTCTCCCCTCCTTTTTCTCTCTCTCTCTTTCTCTCTCGTTCACCACGCCAGCAACAGAGAGAAAAAGAAAGAGCGAGAGAGAGCCGGAGAGAGAGTGGAGTGCGCAGCAGCCATCAGCCTCCTCGCCCTCCCAGACGTCCCCAGCGCCCGGCCTCACGCCGCCTCCCGTTAGCCCAGCCGAAAGCCACACAGTCCCGGACTCCCGGATCGCTTGCTTCTCCGGTCAGCGCGGCGCTTTGCTGGGCAGATGGTTTTGCTGACCGGAGAAGCGAGCGATCCGGGAGTCCGGGACTGTGTGGCTTTGCGCCATGAAGAGAAAACGGCAGCAGGGAAAAGTCGGCCGTTTTCTCTTCATGGCGCAAAGCCACACAGTCCCGGACTCCCGGATCGCTCGCTTCTCCGGTCAGCAAAGCCATCTGCCCAGGAAAGCGCTGCGCTGGCCGGAGAAGCGAGCGATCCGGGAGTCCGGGACTGTGTGGCTTTGCGCCATGAAGAGAAAACGGCCAACTTTTCCCTGCTGCCGTTTTCTCTTCATGGCGCAAAGCCACACAGTCCCGGACTCCCGGATTGCTCACTTCTCCGGCCAGCGCGGCGCTTTCCTGGGCAGATGGCTTTGCTGACCGGAGAAGCGAGCGATCCGGGAGTCTGGGACTGTGTGGCTTTGCGCCATGAAGAGAAAACGGCAGCAGGGAAAAGTCGGCCGTTTTCTCTTCATGGCGCAAAGCCACACAGTCCCGGACTCCCGGATTGCTCGCCCCAAGGCAGGAGGCGGCGGCGGAGGAGAGTGGGCGGATCGGGCGGGCAATGGGGCAGGGCGGAGAAGCCAGGGGCGCGTTTGGCCGGAGGCACCGTGGGGAGGCAGGGGCAGGGAGGTGCGGCAGTAGGTGCCTCCGGCCAAACGCGCCCCTGGCTTCTCCGCCCTGCCCCATTGCCCGCCCGATCCGCCCACTCTCCTCCGCCGCCTCTCGCCGCGGCACACCTGATGATGTCTCGCAGCACACTACTGTGCCGCGGCACACCGGTTGGGAAACGCTGGCCTAGTGCACCAGTTGCGACCCTATTTGGACCGGGAGTCACTACTCACAGTCACTCATGCCCTCATCACCTCGAGGCTCGACTACTGTAATGCTCTCTACATGGGGCTACCTTTGAAAAGTGTTTGGAAACTTCAGATCGTGCAGAATGCAGCTGCGAGAGCAATCATGGGCTTTCCAAAATATGCCCATGTTACTCCAACACTCTGCAGTCTGCATTGGTTGCCTATCAGTTTCCGGTCACAATTCAAAGTGTTGGTTATGACCTATAAAGCCCTTCATGGCACCGGACCAGATTACCTCAGGGACCGCCTTCTGCTGCACGAATCCCAGCAACCAGTTAGGTCCCACAGAGTGGGTCTTCTCTGGGTCCCTTCAACCAAACAATGTTGCTTGGCGGGACCCAGAGGAAGAGCCTTCTCTGTGGCGGCCCCGACCCTCTAGAACCAACTCTCCCCAGATATTAGAATTGCCCCCAACCTCCTCGCCTTTCGTAAGCTGCTTAAAACCCACCTCTGCCGCCAGGCATGGAGGAACTAAAATACACTTTCCCCCTAGGCCTTACAATTTTATGCATGGTATGTTTGTATGTATGACTGGTTTTTATATAATGGGTTTTTAACTGCTTTTTAGTATTGGATTTTGTTATGCTGTTTTACTGCTGTTGTTAGCCGCCCCGAGTCTGCGGAGAGGGGCGGCATACAAATCCAGTAAATAATAATAATAATAATAATAATAATAATAATAATAATAATAATAATAATGAACGTTTTCTGTATATTGATAGATTTGTGCCTGTCTAAAAATAGAAAATAGCACCTTTCCAGATTTTGGTATTAGCAAGAAAGAATTTTATTCAGATAAAGTGTGACTAACCTTGATCAAATCAGATAACTTTATTGCAGTCAGTAACCAGCAGAAGACCAACCTTGATTATCTAATTAGATGCACAGAATGACCAAATTACAATTTGCCTTGGACACCATGGCTCAAGACTGAACTCTGTAATCGTGTGGATCAGTGGTAGGTTGCTTCTGATTCAGCCCGGTTCAGTGAACCAGCAGCGGCAGTGGCAGAAGGCTCTGCCCACCTGCCTGGGATGCTTCTGCGCATGCACAGAAACACCAGGCACGCACACAAGTGAATCAGAAGCGACGGGATTTCGAACCCACTAATGTGGATTATATACTGCTCAAAAAAATTAAAGGGAACTCTTAAACAATACAATATAACTCCAAGTAAATAAAACTTCTGTGAAATCAAGCTGTCCACTTAGGAAGCAACACTGATTGACAATCAATTTCACATGTTGTCAGCACATTCAACTTTGTACAGAACAAAGTATTCATTGAGAATATTTCATTCATTCAGATGTGTTCTTTCAGCGTTCCCTGTATTTTTTTTTGAGCAGTGTATTTATGTAGACATGTATTTAGGTGAGCAGCAGGTTCCATTTCAAGAATCATCCAACACAGCATACCATAAATGTTGTATCCTGTAATGGCTACCTTGTATCTCTGTAAATAGTTTGTTCCTCGTTAAAGCGCTGTCTGAGCTAGAATCAGGAAGTCGCTCCTGATTGGCTCAGACGCGGCTGGCTCTTGCTTTGGCGGGAACCGCAAATGTATAAAAGGAGCGGTTTCTCCCAGGCAAAGCAGACGGTACTAGCTGAAAGTCACTTACCTATTCTGAGCTGAATAACCCTGCCTCTGGGTTTATTTCACTGGCGACGACGGACGGAAGAAACCTCGCGTCCAACATGAACAACCTCCAAATCGGCCGGGCTCCTGAGTTCTTCGATCCCGAGAAGACTTCCTGGGACGACTACTTAGCCAACTTCAAGATCTTCCTCGAGGCAGCAGGAATACGGGACGCCGACGCCGATCGGAGATGGGCCATCTTCCTAAACTACTGCGGTCCAGAAATCCGCGCCCTCGCCCAAACTCTCACCGACCCGCTGCCAGCAAGATCCGTCGCTTGGGACGTCCTGCAAGCCAAGCTCACAAGCCATTTCAAGCCAACAAAACCAGCCATGGTTTTCCGGCACCAGTTCTCCAGAATGGCTCAGCGCGAAGCGGAATCAATCAACCAATTTGCAACGCGACTTCGAACGGTGCTTGCGAAATGCAAGTTTGACAACCCGGAAGCTCGCCTCACCGATGCCTTAGTCTTTGGCATGAGAAACGCCTCGGTCAGGAACAAACTCCTCACCGAAGACGAACCGACTCTATAAACAGTGATTAAGCTAGCACAAACCGCAGAGGTCGCCGACGCCGCTGCTAAAGAGCTGATGGATCATGAAAGGAAAGAAGTCATCGCCAAGATAGACTCCACGTTTTCCCGCGCTGAGGACCCAGACGACCTCAGCCCACCAGCTCGCAACGAGGACAGCTGTTTCCTGCTGCAAGACCAGCCGAGACAACACAGATTTCCTCACCCCGCTGCCACCTGCGCCGGCTGCCGAGGAAACCATCAGCGCCAACGATGCCCCTTCCGGGACGCCATATGCCGCCGCTGCAACCGACGCGGCCACATCGCCGAAGCCTGCAGAGCATCTGCACCGGAGGAAACCTTCTCCACTCCGCGCCATCAACGACCCCAGAATCAAACACCTCAACCGCGAGAAAACCGACCTTTCCATTTTTCGGGCCAAAAGAACTACTCAGCCGCTAACCGCGACTACTCAAGAGGTAACACTCAATTTTCCGTGAATAACACGGCAACAAAAAATGGGGGCAAAATTGTTATTTCATTACTGCTAAACAACAAGCCATGTTCTATGGAGCTTGACACAGGGTCTAAATACACCATTATGCCGTGGGAAAAGCTTAAATTGTACATGCCTAGCCTATCTAAATCTGAGCTATTGCAAACCTCATTGGTAATTAGAGATTTTCAAGGGGGGATAATCTCTATTCTGGGCAAAGTGAATGTACCTATCGTGTTTAAGAATGTTAAATGTACCCTGCCTATGATTGTTGTTACAGGGGCTAAGCACTCTCTCCTGGGGTTGGCTTGGATGGAACCTTTGGGAATTGAAATTTCTGGTATTTGTACTGTTAACTGTGATAGCATGCCTAACTTTTTACAAGAGTTCCCTGAAGTGTTTAGCCTCACCCTGGGATTGTATAAAGGGCCCCCTATCTCGTTTTCTATTGACCCCAAGGTCCCGCCTGTCCGGCTCAAACCTCGCAGGGTACCCCTTCCGCTCCTTCCCAAACTTGACCTGCAGCTGGATAAGCTCATAAGCCAAGGCATTTTAGTTCCTGTGGAGCAGGGACCATGGGAAACACCCATAGTCACGCCTCTAAAACCGGATGGCTCCTTAAGAGTTTGCGCTGACTATAAATCCACGCTAAATAAGGCCGTCCAACATCACCCTTACCCCATTCCGGTGGTACAACAACTCCTGCACTCCCTGGGGGAAGGGAAAAGGTTTGCAAAGATCGATCTCGCGCAAGCTTATCAACAATTACCTGTCGATGAACCGACAGCAAACGCGCAAACAATTGTGACCCACAGGGGTGCCTTTAAATGTACCAGATTACAGTTTGGAGTAAGCATAGCCCCAGGGATATTCCAAAGCATAATGGAACGATTGTTATCAGGGATTAAAGGGGCCATTCCCTATTTTGATGACATCTTAATTGCAGGGGGAAACCAAGAACAGCTCAACAAAAGGATAAGGGAAGTACTTCAGAGACTTCAGGACAAAGGGTTGAGAATTAAGCCTGATAAATGCATCTGGGGAACCAACAGTGTAGAATTTCTAGGTTATAAAATCGATAAGGAAGGTATCCACCCCACGACTGAGAAACTGAGAGCCATTAGAGAAGCCCCAGAGCCACAAAATAAGACTGAATTGCAAGCTTTTTTAGGCCTTCTAAATTTTTACTCCGTTTTTTTAAAACAGAAGGCAACAGCAGCAGAGCCTCTACACCGCTTGCTCCAGAAAGAAACCCCTTGGACATGGGGGAGAACTGAACACGAAGCCTTTGTACAAATAAAACAATTATTAACTTCTAAAAGTGTGGTAGTCCAGTATAGTACTTCGCTACCTATCAGGCTTACGTGCGACGCTTCCCCGTACGGCGTGGGATGAGTCTTGGCTCACGTTTTGCCTAACAAAACAGAGGCCCCAATTGCTTTCTTTTCCAGAACGATGACCAATACTGAAAGAAATTAAAGCCAACTAGATAAGGAGGCTCTAGCTTTAGTGGCAGGGGTGAAGAAGTTTCATAATTACCTTTTTGGAAGAAGTTTTGAATTGGTTACCGACCACAAGCCCTTATTGGGTCTCTTAGCCCCCAACAAGCCTACTCCTCCATTTATGTCCCCAAGATTAATCAGATGGGCCCTTTTCCTCTCAGGATACCAGTACGAGCTCATCCATAAAGGGGGTAAAACCATCAACCACGCAGATGGCCTCAGTAGGTGCCCCATGGCAGAGTTAGTGGAGGACCCTGCCCCATCTGCTGATGTCTTAATGATAGAGCTCGAAGACAACCCACTAACTACTGCAAGGGAGGTGGCTGCACACACGCAGCAAGATCCAATCCTAAAACAGGTGGTAAATTGTGTACTTAAGGGATGGCAAAATGACTCTGTGAAACCTGAATTGTGTGACTTCAAAACCAAAAGACTTGAATTGTCATATGTAAAAGGTTGTCTGTTGTGGGGGGATAGAGTGATCATTCCTAAAAGCCTAAGGGTAAAAGTACTTGAAATGTTACATGTGGGCCATCCTGGGATTGTCAGGATGAAGGGCCTAGCCAGAGGGCACTTATGGTGGCCAGGTTTGGATGCTGATATTGAAAACTGGGTAGCCAAATGTGACCCATGCCAAGAATCACGGCCTAAGCCCCCCAAAACAACTCCAGCAGAGTGGGAGCAACCTGCCGGGCCATGGTCCAGGGTCCATATTGATTTTGCAGGACCAGTGGGGTCACAATATTTCCTAATAGTAGTGGATGCATTTTCCAAATGGGTGGAAATCATAGCAATGAACAACATAACCACAAGTGCCAACATCAAGGTGCTGC
Source organism: Erythrolamprus reginae (assembly GCF_031021105.1). NCBI lineage: Eukaryota > Metazoa > Chordata > Lepidosauria > Squamata > Dipsadidae > Erythrolamprus > Erythrolamprus reginae. Next base: position 304,485,602 of record NC_091951.1, on the reverse strand, counting down.
GCAGGCTGTTTGCTACCCATGGTTGCCCTGATATCCTAGTGTCTGACAATGGGCCACAATTAACGGCCAGGCAGTTTGAATTGTTCTTAGATAGTCTTGGGGTCAGACACGCACTCATCTCGCCTTACTCGCCCTGGGCTAATGGTTTGGCAGAACGTTACGTTCGCGTGGCAAAGGAAGCATTGCGCAGATCAGACCCTGGAGATGTACAACAAAATTTGGATCATTTTTTGCTAACCCAGCACATTACCCCAAACACTCACACGCACATAAGCCTTGCTGAGTTACTAATGGGGAGAAAACTAAGGTCCCCACTAGATAGGTTACACCCAAGGTTTTGTACAAATAACCAAATGTATGTAAACCCTGAAAGACAAATGTATTTGGGTCAAAATGTGTTTGTAAAAATTTTTGATGGAGGTGTAAACTGGATGAAGGGAATTATTGTTAAACAAACTGCTCCTAAAACATATATTGTTAAACTGGAGGATGGTCGAATGTGGAAGCGGCACATTGACCACGTAAGAAAACGCATGGAAAACTCCCTGGAGCAAACCGCTGACACAGACTCTCCCAATTCAACAGACTTTAACACGCAACCCGATTTTATAGACATTCAAATGGACTTATCGGGTCAGAGAGATTCCTCCAGCGACGCCGAACCATCTTCCTCCTCCGAAGTCAGCGTTGTGCCTGCCAGGCCAAATCAGCAGGCTGGAGCCCAAAACAGGCCCCAGCCGCGCAACAGCGAGCCGACCTCCACCGTCGGCAGCGAGGACGCAACTGAACTGCGCAGGTCGGAGTGAGCCTCGCGAAGACCAGGCAGATTGGACGACTTCGTCACATGGCTTTCATGATGGATGTATCCAAACTAAGGAGGGAGGGGTGTTGTATCCTGTAATGGCTACCTTGTATCTCTGTAAATAGTTTGTTCCTCGTTAAAGCGCTGTTTGAGCTAGAATCAGGAAGTCGCTCCTGATTGGCTCAGACGCGGCTGGCTCTTGCTTTGGCGGGAACCGCAAATGTATAAAAGGAGCGGTTTCTCCCAGGCAAAGCAGACGGTACTAGCTGAAAGTCACTTACCTATTCTGAGCTGAATAAAGGTACCGTTTTCACCTAACCCTGCCTCTGGGTTTATTTCAATAAAAGTAAACAAAGTGTCAAGCTGAGCTTCTGGTAACTACATAGAATAGAACAGAATATTGTCCAACTTGGATTTAACTCACAAGGAATTTGCAAAAACTCTCAGTATACATACAAAGCAACATAATAATGATAATCATAATAATCACACCAATAGAGTGATAGTAAGAATATGTTGTAGAGGTCATTGGCAGCGTTACAGCCAGAGAAGCGAGTTTGCCAGTCAAGAATTTAGAGATCGGCTTCTATGAGTTCATAGTTGGCTTTCTAAAAGTTGTACTTGGGTGTAACATTATTACGGTGATTCTTGGAGTAGCGTAGGTTGAGGCTGAAGTTAATCATGCTGTGGTCGCTGTTGGGAAATGATTCTTTTATTTGTAGTCCATAAGTTGTGCTTTTGCTGTTGCAGAATATGAGGTCTAGACAGCTGTTGAATCTAGTATTGTTTGTTACTAGTTGGTCAAGTTCCAGATTGGTAACAGTTTATTTATTTATTTATTTTGTCCAATACACAATGAGGGTTTTAGTGGGTATATATCTATATACACATAGTAAAATACATGATGAAGGTTATAGAGGAGATACTCATAGTAAAATATATCTAAGAAATAATAGAAAAGAAGATATAGTAATAGAACATATCAATGAAAGAATAGAAGAAGAGATATAGGAATAGAAGAAAGGTATAGGAGATATAGGAGAGCAATAGGACAGGGGACGGAAGGCACTCTAGTGCACTTGTACTCGCCCCTTACTGACCTCTTAGGAATCTGGATAGGTCAACCGTAGATAATCTAAGGGTAAAGCGTTGGGGGTTTGGGGATGACACTATGGAGTCCGGTAATGAGTTCCACGCATTGTATGGATTGATTCTGTCGTGCATTCATTTAGGGTCCAGTTGATGTGGGGTAGGTTGAGGAAACCAAGGAAGATAAGGGGGTATGGGCAGCAGGCTGCCCACATTAGTGGTGTAGCATTTAGGGATAGATCACAGGTGATGATTTCAGGGAGGGTAAGATCCTGTGCAACTTGGATGTTTTTTAGGTTTAGTGACTTTTTGTAGAATATAGCTACTCTCCCTCCTCTGCAAAATTCACGGTAGGAGGAGAAGACAAGGTAGTTTCTTGTTGTGATGATGGAGTTGGGGAAGGATGCATTTAGATAGGAAGAATAATATTACTACAGCCATACAACATGGGTAAATAGACATAAGACAGTACTATGAGAATTAGGTGTTCAGTAGAATGATGTTAGGAGAGGGAAAAACTGTCTGTGTGTATAGTTTTACATGCAATCCCCTATAGAGGGACAGGTTAGGTGGGGATCTGGATATTTTCTCAGTCCTCCTGACCTACACAACATACGAATCTTCTTTGGATGGCAGGCTGATTGCAATTGTTTTTTCTGCAGTTCTAATTATCTATTGGAGTCTGCATTTGTCTTGTTTGGTTGCTGTGCCATGAATATTTCTTGGCAGCAAGACATTATCATTCTTTTCATCCAGCATCTTTTTGGCTTCCTTTGGTCTTCCATCATGTTATGAATCATGTTAGATCCTTTTTGGGATCAGCCAAAGGCAGCTGATGCTGCCAGACATTAGAACTAACATCCATATACAATCACTGATTTGGAGCTGTTCCAATTTTCTTGTCAGAGTTTCATCAAGGTCACTGTAGTAAATATCTCTTTAGAAACACAGCCAACATTCAGGAATAAATAGAAGAATCAAAGTAAGGTTTAGCTACAAAAGATCAGCTACTGGAAAATCAATTTGGTCCTTTATTAATAATACCTCTACATTTAATATTTCCCCATTTTTAAACAAGTCCTTGAACTTATTTATTTATTGTTAGAGTTGAAAGGGACCATCGAGTTCAACCCCCTGCCCAAGCAGGAACCCTATAGTACACCAGTCAAGTGGCAGTTCAATCTTCTCTTAAAAATATCCAGAGTGTTGGAGTTCACAACGTCCGCTGGTAGGTTGTTCCATTGGTTGATCGCTCTGACCGTCAGGAAGTTCCTCCTTATCTCCATGTTGAATCTCTCCTTGGTCAGCTTCCAGACGTTGTTCCTCGTCCGGCCCTCTGGTGCCCTGAAGAATAAAGTGATCCCCTCCTCTCTGTGACATCCCCTCGTATACTTGTAGACTGCTATCATGTCCGCTCTGGCCCTCCTTTTCTCTAGGCTATCCATGCCCAGTTCCCTCAGTCTCTCTTTGTAAGTCTTGGTTTCCAATCCCTTAATCATCTTGCTTGCTCTTTTTTGCACCTTCTCCAGAGTTTCAATGTCTCTTTTGAAGGGTGGTAACCAGAACTGAATACAGTACTCCAGGTGTGGTCGGACCAGGGCATAGTAGAGTGGCATTAAGACTTCCCTGGTCTTGGAGTGTATTCCCCTGTTGATGTAGCTTAGGATTGTGTTGGCTTTTTTAGCTGCTGCTGCGCATTGTTGGCTCATGTTTAGTTGATTGTCCACCAAGACTCTGAGGTCTCTTTCGTAGTCGCTACTGCTAAGAGGGGTTTCTCCCAGGTTGTATGTGTGTCCAGGGTTTTTTCTGCCTAGGTGAAGGACTTTGCTCTTGTCGATGTTAAACATCATTTTGTTGGTGTGGGCCCACTGTGTTAGTCTGTCAAGGTCTTTCTGTAATTTGAGCCTGTCTTCTAGGGTATTGGCTACCCCTGCCAGCTTGGTGTCGTCTGCGAATTTGATCAGTTGCCCTTCTATTCCCTCGTCCAAGTCGTTGATGAAAATGTTGAAGAGCACAGGGCCCAGGACTGAACCCTGTGGTACCCCACTGCCTACGTTCTTCCATGTGGATAAAACGTGTTTCTGAACCTTGGATTTGAGCACAAAAACATAGTCCCTGGTCTCATACTTTTTCCTTTGATCTTACCAACAAGTCACAGACTCTCATCTCTCCATGTCAATCCATCAAGACTGGCAAGGTTAAGAAAGAGAAGCAGCAAGATTCCAGGAATATTATTTATCGTTGCAAGATAGATTTATTTTGAGTTTGTTTCTCATGCTTTCAGTTTTTTGAAGACAGAGTTGTCATTTCTCCTCCTTTAACAGTTCATTATTATTGTCCTTGTCCAAAGATATACATTCTTTTACACTGTGCTAAGTGTATTAGGACCAATTCAGAATTACCAAAGTGCTATTTTTTCAATGTCTTGTTGCCTTTCACCTTATATTGTGTTCATTCCTCTGGTCAAGTAAGAACTGAATATCCTCAACAATTTTAACAGTTACAGATGCTGATATATCCCATCCCTTTATAAGGAATGAGACCTAGCCTACAAAATCAAACTTTTTTTTACCAGTCCTATCACCATTACTTTCTTGATGCCATGCTGCCTTTTTATTGCATCTTGCTGTTGGCAGTGTATATTCAACTCTGAGACACTGCCACATTCTTTTTTCCCCTGACCATTCCCAGACTATTTTAATAACTGAGAGTAATTAGGATAGCATTTTTTTCAGTGTTAGCCCATCAGTTGTTGGATGGTTTTTTTTTTTAATTTCTTCTGCACTAGGCAAAAAATAGCACCTGGGTAGACATTTGTATTCTAATTGCATCAGGACACCTGTATTGCATGCCTCTCTTAAGAAACCTGTTAAGGGTGAAAAGTCTGATAATGAATAAACATTGTGCTAAAATTTGGCTGCTGCTACAAATCCAAGCATTCAATTGAAAATGAATGGGCTACAAAAATGGTGGAAGGTCTTAAGCATAAAACTTATCAGGAAAGACTTAATGAACTCAATCTGTATAGTCTAGAGGACAGAAGGGAAAGGGGGGACATGATTGAAACATTTAAATATGTTAAAGGGTTAAATAAGGTTTTGGAGGGAAGTGTTTTTAATAGGACAGTGAACACAAGAACAAGGGGACACAATCTGAGGTTAGCTGGGGGAAAGATCAGAAGCAATGTGATGTGGTTGGTAAATCCACAGTAACTGAATTTAAACATGCCTGGGATAAACATATATCCATCCTAAGATAAAATACAGGAAATCGTATAAGGGCAGACTAAATAGACCATGAGGTCTTTTTCTGCCGTCAATCTTCTATGTTTCTATGTTTAAAAAGAGACAACTAATGAGAATTTGATGAACTTCCCTTTTTTCACTTTACATTTCATAACCAACCCTTGGCCATTGTTTGTACTATTTCTAATTATAATTTCTACTGGTGTTAGATTTCTGCATACCAGAAATCTTGTTTTTATTGCATCTAAGCCTGTTGCAATAGCAGCAGCTGTTTTATGCTCAGAATTCTGAATAATCAGCTACTCTAGTCACTAGAACTTCCTAAGTGGGTTACTAGAAGCAGTGGCAAAACTTCTTTTCCAGCCTGTCCGGATAAATGTGTGATTTCAGCTGTAACCCATAGGATATAAATGCACAAAAAACACCTCTCCACCCACATTGAAATAAGTATTAGCCATTGCTTGTTTAGAGGAGTTTGCTATATTCTATTCACAAAGTTGCACCAACTTTGCTAGTTTATACTATGATTGCAAACCTTGACAGTGTACTTTATTTTATTTTATTTATTTATTTTGTCCAATGCACAATGAAGGTTATAGAGGATATACTGGTAGTAAAATATATCAGAGAAAGAAGAGAAGAGATATAGGAATAAAATATAGGAATAAAGATATAGGATATAGGAATAAAATATATCAATGAAAGAATAGAGAAAGGATATAGGAATAGAAGAAAAGATATATTCCTATTCAAGTAGGGAACTAATACAGAACTAACCACTTGTGTAGGTTTCTATTAGAGAGAGAGAGAGAGACATTTCTCTATTGTTTAAAGTGATATTATGTTGGGGGATCCTATCTAGCCTCAGGGATGAAAACAATTGTGTTATCTTACAGAAGAGTGTGCTAGCTCCACAAAAGCAAAATGCAGAATACAGTATGAAAAGGAAATATACAGTCACTCATACTTTGGTAGTAGCACTTAGCTTTCTTGCCTACTCCCGGGACTGAAAGTAGACATTTTGGTTGCCTAGAGACATAAAATAAACAAAAGGAGTTTGGTAACAGTGCTGGGTGCTGTGGAATCTATCTGCTGCCTTTCATGCTAAATGGGGAAAAAAAGAAATAATAACAGAGTTATTCTTTTCTGAATTTCAACCAGAATGAAGCATGGTAATTCCTCTGCCAAGTGTTCCAACAGGTATTGCTCATTTTTTATTAACCATTTAACAGTTTCCTAACAATCTAGAAGAATATTGGACTGGACATTCTGATTCAGTTGAAATATAAAGGGCTTCCCCCCCCCCTCAACTTTGATTCAGGCTTTTCTGAGAAAGAGAGTATTATTGTGACTGATTTATAGCTTTCTATAAAACCAAATATTAAAAGCAAAATACAATCTCATTTCCCTTTTTACTAATAGAATTGCTGATATGGGATGCCTTCAGAGGCCTTGATATACTACAGTAATCTACAGAAGAGATTATAACTAAATTAGGCTACTGAATGCCAAAACTATTCTATGTTTGATGAAAATGTATTTAGAAAATCACAATATAAAATTCTATTCATTTGTGTTTGAACTATTTTTTCATTTAGTTCCATTGTGCTAAATTACATTAATCGTATTTCTCAAAATTGTCTATATAACTGAACGAGTCAATTTATTTTATTTTATCCTAGGAAACTGGATATTCAAGTTGCTTTTTAGTTGTTCTGAGCTTTCCACTCACAGAGGACTATTGATGAAATATTGAACGAAGACTTGACTGTATGTATACTTGGCTAACTTGTTGGAAATTTATTTTTAATTTATTTTTGTAATTGTTTGCATCAATGGTATTATGAATATAAATAATAAATTAGTATTATGATCCTAATCGAGAATTAAGGCCTCGTTACTGAAGATTATGGCCCATAATCTATTATAGAGCTTCAGTTCAGGTTGGTAAATAGATATTTTTCAATGTTCCGCTCTAGGACTGAGATAAAGTAACTATGCCAAAGGTAACCGATAGTACTGGCTAACCACTTATTTGAAATTATTATTATTATTATTATTATTATTTATTAGATTTGTATGCCGCCCCTCTCCGAAGGCTCGGAGCGGCTGCAATATTATCTGCAATAATATTTTAAGAACATAAATTGTGTATAAACAAGCAAACAACTAAAAATTGGTTTCCCCTCTTTCAATTTAAACAAGTCATTTCCAATATTGAAAATGCAAACAAAGATACTAAAAGAAGTCCCATTAAGGGATAAGCATCAGTAAGAGATGTAAGAGAACCAGTTTTGTGTAGCATGAGGGTCCTGGCCTAGAAAGCATGAGATTCTGAGTTCTAGTCCTCCTTTAGGCATAAAAGCCAGCTGGGTGATTTTGAGCCTGTCACTGTCTCAACTTATTACATTTCATAGGATTATTGTTGTAGGGGAAATAGGAGACAGAAATATTAGGTTCATGAGTTACCCCAAATACCCATTAAAAAGGCCAGATAAAAATATAATATGACCCAAATTGGTATAAGGTGCTAGATCCAGATTGATTAAGGTGCTGGTCAAGATGCTGTGAGTTCTAGATCATGAGTTATGTTATATTGTCTTTGATTATTGTTGTGAGCCACCCTGAGTCTTCGGAGAGGCGCGGCATACAAATCTAAATTATTAATTATTATTATTAGATCATCCTTAGGTAACCAGGCAATCCTGGACTGTTCACTCTAATTAAAGCCCCAACACTTCTGAAAATCTTGTCAACTCTAGAGATTGTTTATTTTATTTTTATTTATCTATTTGTTTTGTCCAATACACAGTAATATACAATGAGGGTTATAGAGGATATAATCAAGTAGAATGTATTAAAGGGGGAATAGAGGATAAAATAAATTAGTAAAATATAACTATGAGAGAATAGCAGAAAAAGGTATAGGTATAGAAAAGAAGATATAGGAGAGAAAATAGGACAGGGGATGGTAGGCATTCTGGTTGCCAGGAATCAACTGACATAAAAGCCAAAAAATGAATGAATGAATGGGTGAAGGGAAAGAAAGAGAGAGAGAGGGAGAGAGAGAGAAAGAGATTCTCTTTGCATTGCACTATGCTTCAATTCTTTGCATTCCGTATCACGGGACAAACAAGTTATATCTTCTGGGAGTTTCAATATGGCGTCATCTGGAGGATCGAATTTAAATACAACTATAATAATATGTTTTACTAAGACAGGTTCCCGAATTTCATCACAAGTCATAAAAATGGAATCTTGATTTCATGACATCACCAAGGAAACAACAATGTCAGTTTTAAGCATCTTTCGGAATTGGATAAAAGTACGAAGTCTTCCAGATAACAGTCACGTTCGCAAGAGTTGTTAGACTAATAGACATAGCTCTCTTTAGTCTGAGGTAAGATAGTTAAGTTACCTCATGCTGTTCATGGTATTTTAAAATTCTGCTACTTATGATTGTCAGGTGTTCCAATGAAATTGATATTTCTGTTATTAATGTTTTTATAGGTGACATCACAACCAATAGGTACTCACTAGAAATCATAATCATGTTTATGGTTTTGTTATTTTTAATATAACAAAACATTTTAACATAACATATTTTAATATTTAATATTTTAATAATAATAATATTCAGAGTTATGTATTTGATATTGGTGGCCATATAGTCTAATAAATAAAAATAATGTGATATGAAAGGCAAAAGTTCTAAGAAAAATACTAGTTATATGTAACGTTTCTGGTATATTGATTATGCTATCATTAGCAATAGCAATAACACTTAGACTTATATACCACTTCATAGTGCTTTACAGTCCTCTCTAAGTGGTTTATAGAGGCAGCATAATTCCTCCAACAATTTGGGTCCTCATTTTACCAACCTCGGAAGGATGGAAAGCTGAGTCAATCTTGAGCCTGGTGAGATTCGATCTGCCAAGCTGATGGCAGCCAGTGATAAGCAGAAGTAGCCTGCAGTACTGCACTCTAACCACTGTGCCACCACAGCTCATAATGTTATTGCTAATTATATTATTTATTATATAATAAATAGTACAAACAATTACACATTATACATTAGTGATGAAAAATTGGAGCAGGTAGGTAAATGTGACTTGGCAAAAAGTTGATTAAATATGGGGAAATAATTGAACAATTTCTAAGATACAAAAACATTGTTAATGTTTATAGTATTATATCTGCAGTGATAAATGAATATTCACTAGAAAAAAGGGGAAAATAAGAATTAGCTTCATTAAGTGACGCATAAAAGTTGAATATAGTGTGACTGGGGCATCTTTGAGGGGTGTGTGTGTTTGCATCACTTATTGTAGAGTGTTACAAGACAAGAAGAAATAAGGTCAAGTATCACTTGAGTGAATATGGATTGAAAACAATGTAAGTGGTTGACCAATATAAAAGAAAAATAGATGATTTGCCAAAAAGGTAGAATCACAAAACATATATGAATGAAGAAGGAATGAAGTGAAAATAAGGGAGAGACTGAGTAAATTGTAGGTCAATGGAAATAAGAGGATTGAGAAATTAAAAGAACAAAATGCAAGCTATAAAACAGTGTACAGTATAGAGATGGTTAAAGCAACTATGGTTAACCAGGGTAGAAGATTTGAAGAGAGTTTCCAGCATTGTACATGCATCGCCATCTTGTTTTTGGTTTGGGTGTGTGTGTGTGTGTGTGATTTTTTGCTACTCTGCATGTGTATGCACGCAAAGCGCACACGCGTCCACGCAGTGCAGGAGGAAGCAAACCAGCAGTGAGGTAAGTTAGAACCCACCCCTGACCTCAAGCCATTAGATGCTAAGAAGTGACAGAAATAATTCCTTGTCACAAAAATTCCTCATAAGCTCACTGGTAATTGTATTGTCTTAGAAGAGAGAAATGTGTATACAGTACTACATAGGGTTCCTTATATCTTGATGAATGGTTTTACCCACTGCTAATTCCACTCATTTAATTTTTCTCCCACTGGATTAGAAACACCAAAAGAAAAGTTCCTAAAGACATTTATGAAATGTTTTTAACCAAGCTATTCAATAGCTAAAGGAGACACAGGTCAAGATTGTTGTCAGTATTGAAGTTCCATAATGTAGGGATTTTATTTTATAAGATCTTCTTATCTCACATGTTGTCCAAGATGGATAAACTAAATCTCAAGAAGTTATTTGGTTATCCTAGAAGTGGAATAAATTTATTTATTTATTGGATTTATATGCCGCCCCTCTCCGCATTCTTACATTCTTACACATTTTGCCAATTAAAAACAAACTCTGACTGAAAACAAGAAACTCAGGTAGCTGGTCTAGAATCATGTTTCAGTTAACTTGCTATTGAATCGCAGCATCACAAAAACATGGAAGTCCAAAGGTGGGGTTTCAAGGACTTCCATGTTTTTGCAATGCTGCAGTTTTGCTGAGGCTCCCCTCGCTGGGAAACCCCACCTCTGGACTTTCGTTGCCAGCGAAGCACCCGTTTTTGCGCTGCTGGGATTCCCCTGCAGCATCACAAAAACATGGAAGTCCGGAGGTGGGGTTTCCCATGGAAGGGAGCCTCAGGAGAATCCCAGCAGTGCAAAAACGGGCATTCGGCTGGCAAAAGGGGTGAGTTTTGGGCTTGCACACATTAATCACTTTACTTGCCAAAATTGACTGTGTTCTACATAAATAGAACTAAAAGTGATTGATGTATGTATCTGACTATTTTAACATTTCTGCAAGCCATTAGTAATGCGACATTTACTACCTTAATAGGCTACAATGATTGCTTTAATTAATCTAAAAAAAGGTTTTCTTTTTTTACAGATAATACTTCAAATAAAAATGACAACAGAGAACACAACAGAGTTGGTTAAATACCTTGAGAAGTAAGTGAACCATATTCCAGTCTTTCAGTGATCACATATATCATGTGGTATACATATAAAACAAAAGGAAAGTAGAAGAAAATTGACAATATTCACTTTTTGTTAACTGAATTATGATTAGCTAAACTATAATAATTTAAATGTAGCAATTCTGATTTGCATTAATAAACCTTTTTTTAACTAATCATAATTGTACTTCACAAGTTTAAATTTAAAAAGATAAGTTTCCTATTTTCTCATAGTCATGACCTGTGAGAAGGGTTATATTTGGCCCAAGCCTCAAGGAATGATGTCCTATGAGTAACCAGATTCCAGAATCACATACAACCTTCTAACTTTCTTATTTGTTTGGTTTTCTTAGATCTCTAAAGAGCTAGCAAACATTGGGAGCGTAATTGCTGTCATTTTGAGACCAGAAACATATTAAAATATAATTTTGACATTAAAAAGTTTGTAAAACAATATATATATTGTTTTATAAATATTATATATCATATACATATACATACACACACACACACACACACACACACACATATATATGGCAGTTGCAAACAAACTATATCTACAGCAGCACGAAGCTTACAACTTCAGCCTGATGATGGTGAATGTGATTTCACCGAAACGTTGCATAGACATGCAAAATATTACACCGGGCAAAACCTGAACTCAGAACAATCTACATACATATACCCGTGAAAATATACGAAAATTATATAAATACAATTATATAAATATATATAAAACAAAATATTATTTCTTATATTTGAACTACACTAATTCCTTTAATCATATAGCTTTCTTATCAGGCATTTAAGAGGCTTAATATTTTTTCTTGAGAATGCTGTACAAAGATAAAGACTAAGTAACTGCTCAAAGATAATATTTCCATTTTTTTAACATCTACTCCAGAATGAGTGTTGGTAACCAAGGTAATTCCTTTACCCACAACAATTTGTGGAGTATGGTAAAAAAAAGTCAAACTCCAGGTTTTTTATTTGTGTTGTAATATTTTGCCTCCATTTTGGCCAAATTGCATACATCCCATTAGTAGAATCAGCTTCTTAGATTTTATCCAGACAACTTGCCCATTATTTATTTCCCCAAACCATATTATACTATTTATACTGCAAGAAATGCTCCTATATTAAGTAATACATGAAAACTTTTCTTCAATTTTACTGTAATTCTTTTTGGGACAAAGGTTTATCACAGTGGTGGCAAACCTTTTTTCCCTTGGGTGCCGAAAAACCGTTCGTGTGTGCTATCGCATATGCGCAAGTGCCCACACCCGTAATTCAATGTCTCGGGAGGGTGAAAACAGCTTCTCTTGCCCCCTGGAAGCCCTCTGGAGGCTGCAAATGGCCTGTTTCCCAACTTTCCCAGTAGGCTCGTGTTTCACCCTCTCCAGGCTCCAAAGCTTTCCTGGTGCTGGGGGGAGGGTAAAAACACCCTCCCCATGCCCCTGGTGGTTGAAGTTGAAAACACCCTCCCAGAGCCTCCGTGTGAGCAAAAAAACAGCTGGCCGGCACACACATGCATCTTGGAGCTGAGCTAGAGCAACAGTTCACGTGCCAGCAGATATGGTTCAGCGTGCCACCTTTGGCACCCGTGCCATAGGTTCACCATCACTGGTCTATCAGAACCACTCAAATTTGTAACAACAATAGCATTCCTTGTGATCTTTATTTTGACAGTGTATTTTGTCCTAGCAGAAATAATTACTTTATATATTGAACACATGTAATTAAAATATGGATTTTGACTTTTCAAAAAATTAGCCTTGAAAATATCTGGTACAGAAAGAATTAATCACATCTATTTCAGATACATGGTAGTGAATGCATAGGGGGAGATGAGCTGAGCTAAGTAAAGTACAAACTGCAAATGAATGAATAAATAAATGAGCGCAAGGTTGTTGTAATCATTACAAATATATTGGTATTGATTTTAGAAGGTCAGAAAGCCTGAAATATTTATCTTTGACTGCAAAAACTCATCCAGCCTTTCCCTCCAATAGATGCTCCAGTATTCTCTTAAGGAATACAATTAATGCAATTAAGTATTAGTTTTAACTAATAAAGAGATTATTATTTATCTCCCCACCTCCCGGGTTAAGAACAAATTCTATTCCTAACTTTGCCTTTAGTTTGAATTTGAGCCTTGCTTTCCCAAAATAAGACATCCACTGATAATAAGCCCAACTGGGCTTTTGAATGCATGGCAATAAGGCATTTATTTCAGGGTTCAAAAAAAATATAAGACAGGGTCTTATTTTCAGGAAAACACAGTAAGTAAGTCAGAATTTGTATGTCTGTGGAAATTCCCAAGCATCCAGGTTATGGTTGTCCCAAAAGTGCTTTTGCAACTGGACTTTCTGGGGTCTTTTGTTGAACTGAAGAAGCTTCTTGGGTGAGAAGTAAAATGTTTTCAGAGTAAAAAATCAAGAAAGTCCAGTTACCTTTGGGGGGGGGGGAATCTTTGAGTAGAAATGACAGTGTTGTCATTCCTCAAGCTAACATGTTGGAGCTGTGCAGTACTTTTAGGAACCACTAAAATAGGCTGTATATTAAATACATGCAACCTCAGCATTTCCTCTGCTCGGGGAAGAAAATGCTGCCCGCATTTTTTACTGAGAGGCAACCCATTTGTACCTAGCAGTTCTCCTTAAGTCAGATGTACTTAACTCGGGGATTGCTTGTACTGAGTTTCCATGTGCATCTTGTGGACTTTAACTCCCAGAATTCCATAGCCAATCAACCTTAAGATTTGTGGACTTCAACTCCCAGAATTCTTCAGCCAACCAACATTAAACAATGGTTTATGGGAGTTAAAATCCACAAGTCTTAAAGTTGCCAAGTCTTAAAGTGTACAACTTTACAAGGAGTGGGTTCTAACTTATCTCACTGTCGATTTGCTTCCTCCCATGCTGTGCCATGCACAGTAGAAAAAACCAGAAAAAAAATCAACCCTTCGAAAACAAGGTGGCAATGCATGTGCAGTGTCAGAAACTCGGCTTCTGCACATGCACAGAAGAACACACACACACACCCAAAAAATGTTTTAAAAGATGGCGGCCCCCATGGACCAGCAGTGACCAATCCAGTTCCGTGATGTTATCATGACATCACCAGTGAGTTGCTACTGGTTTGGGAAAACTAATGCGAACCGGAGGGAACCCACCTCTGAACTTTACCCCTGCAATAGACAGTGACTTTTTGAAGATGGTGAAGTAGAACCAGTATTTATTTTCTTCAATCTTGCTGTGGCAGGAAAGTATCTCTGGGAAAGAGAGTGGCATCTGTTCCGCAGGATTTCATTGTTACTGAGCCATATTATTTGGCTTCCCTGCATCTCTTTAGAATGAAGTATGATCATTTTGGATTACGCCTCTTGGTGTATCATTTTAAATTTAGTGATTTTTCATTATCATGTTAAATCACCCAAATGGCATAAATAATGTGGAGCCATGGTGACACAGTAGTTAGAATGAAGTATTCATGATAATTCTGCCCACAAACAGGAGTTCAAACCTGAGTCAAACCAGGTCAAGGTTGACTCAGCCTTCCATCCTTCCAAAGTCAATAAAATGAGGATCTAGATCAGTGGTTCTCAACCTTTCTAATGCCATGACCCCTTAATACAGCTCCTCCTGTTGTGGTGGCACCCAACCATAAGTCTATCGCCAATTCTCCCAACAGAGCTTGAAGCTGATTGGCAGGAAGGTCAGAGGGACACCCCCATTGTAAACACCTGATTGGTCAGATTGTAAAAATATGTTCCAAGGTGCCGGAATAGAAGCTTTAGTTCCTAACACCAGGGGAAATTTGTCTTTTCTCGTGGTCTTAGGTAACCCCTGTGAAACGGTCATTCGACCCCAAAAGGGGTCCCGACCCCCAAGTTGAGAACCACTGATCTAGACTATTGGGGACAATATTGGGACAATATGATGACATTTGTAAATAGCTCAGAAAGTGCTACTACTATTATTTGATTTAGAATCTGAGTAGAATAAATCTGAGTTAGGATTTGGATGGGGAAAACATCTGAAAATTCCAGGGATGTTTACTAGAATAGGAAAATTTTAAAAATCACAAAGAAGATTATAACAAGCTACTTTTCAAATCCTGCCAAAACAAGCCACCAAGAACTGAGTACAACTTGAATACATCTTTTATATTTTTATTACAAAGCAATATTTACCTTTTTACCATTAGACACAGGGCACCAGGGGCATGCTGAGATTAAATCATTTAGTTTCTAGCTTCTAAGATCTTGGAATTGTGGATTCATGTATAATTAATTCCCCAATTGAGTTGGGATCAAGCTGTTTGAAAAATGAATACAATTTAGCAGAGTTCCTGTTAGTTTGCAGACAGAGAGATCATGACTTGACTGCTTTTAAAGATCCAAGTCCCCAAAGCTAGGGGCATTTTTATAACATTTGCCACTCCTGTGATTTATTTTCCTTTGGGGATTTAAAAAGCAGATGCTGTTGCTGTGATGTTTTTAAAATGATTTGATTACTAAAAACATTTGCAGAAGCAATTTCTCTTCCAGTTTTCGGGTGATTTCTTTAAGAAATCTCTAATATAATTATGAAGATTATAATACGTAATAGCTTTCATTCTTATAGCATTTATCTAGCTAGTTGATGTTAGCAATATCATTTAGACTTATATACTGCTTCATAGTACTTTACAGCCCTCTCTAACTGGTTTACAGAGAGTAAGCAAAAGTAAGCAAAGGTAAGCAATTGGGTCCTGATGCCCAAATTTCAAATGTGTTTTCCAGGACAAACTTTCCTTATGTAGTACTTACCATATGTGCTGGTTTTTAAATGCTATAAATTGACTCAATCTGAATGGGAATTTTGGTTCAACATCTGGAGGTTCTGCTTGGAAAAATTCTTTGGGAGTCCTAAATAAGTTTTACCAACATTGTTTCCTCTAAGATATATTGATGTAGAAGTTCTGTGGCTTTTATTGCTGCCAACAGATTTTAATCAGTGTAAATCCCACACTAGCATAATTTTTAGGGAATTTTTTAGGGAAAAGACATGCTTGTGAGGCGAAGGAATAATTTTCATCTCAGCATACTATTATTATTATTATTATTATTATTATTAATTATTTATTAGATTTGTATGCCGCCCCTCTCCGTAGACTCGGGGCGGCTAAAATCTAAAATCTCTCTCCTAGCTCAGAAGTAAGAGATAGGTTTGGACTGGTTAGGACTGGCTAGCCAGAACCGGTAGTGACCCCCCTGGTGACATCACGATGACCAGTAGTGGGTTCCTACCAGAATGGTAAAGGGCACCACACCGATAGCAAAAGTTGAGCTGCATACGCATCTTTGGGTGCCTTGCTTGCGTGCGTGTGTGTCCCAGTGTGTTTTTGCTTCTGTGCATGTGTGCACACAAGACATCTGAAGCTGCGCACACAGCACACTGGTAGCAGAGTAGGTGCAATCTGCCCCTGACAATGATGTCATGGAACTAGTTCAGCCAGTACCAGTTCATGGGCACCATCTTTTTTTGAATTTTTGGGAGGGATTTTTTTAAAAAAATATTTTTCTTCTGAGCATGAGCAGAAGCCATGTTTCTGGCACTGCGCATACATTGCCATCTTGTTTTCAGCTACATTGTGCGGGAAGAAGTAAACCAGCAGCTAGGTAAGTTAGAACCTAACCCTGTTGGAAGTTAAGGAAAAAATGCCTTCCACTGGTGTCAATGGTTGGAGAAAAATATTTCTCCCATACCTTAGAGACAAAGACAACATCTTTCAGTTCAGACATGGAAGTCTTTATTGACAAGTGTGCTGTGGGTGAAAGAAATTCAGAATCCAACTATCTTAACATAGTAAATACAGAAAATACGATTTGAGCAATAGAGTGGTCAACGCCTGGAATTCACTACCAAACTCTGTTGTTTCTTCCCCCAACCCCAAAATCTTCAACCTTACATTATCTACAATAGACCTCTCCCCTTTTCTAAGAGATCTGTAAGGGACCTGCATAAGTGTACCTTTGTGCCTACCGTTCCTGTCCTAATGTCTTTTTATCTTTTTTTACCTCTACTTTATACTTATATTATGCTAAACATACTGCAATACAATACTATATTTGTATGACAAACAAACAAAAAAATAAAATAAAATAAAATAAAATAAAATAAAATAATAAAATAAAATAAAATAAAATAAAATAATAAAATAATAAAATAATAAAATAATAAAATAATAAATAAAATAAAATAATAAAATAAAATAAAATAAAATAAACCATAGGGTGAATGCTGAAAAAAAAAAGACACCTATACAAATGAGCTAGAATCATAGAATTGACACATACCCAGAACAAGGCAGTTTAATAAGGAACTGTGAATTTCTGTTACATTGCTGTCTATCTCTTCTTCCTTTGCTTTTCCTGCATCTTAATTTTTTTCCTATTGAGTATGAAGATTAATAAAGAACAAAGCTAATGCTTTCTGGACAGTCCTGAGTTTTCTTCTAATAGTATGAAACCAACAGCAATTTTAAAAATCAGGAGAACATTAGCTTAATGAAAATGAAGAGTGCATTTTTACTACCTTCCTAGAAGATGATGTAATTTTTACATGGTTTCCTTCTTCTGATGTCTAAGTAAATATTAGTTGTTCTTGCATAGTCCGTGTGTGCCATAGGTTCGATGGTAAATGTCACCCAAAATCAGCAGAAAAGAGATACTTGCCTTACTTTGAAACCTAATACATTTATTTTAGGATATTGGGAAACAGAAGCCTATTAAATAACATATTAATGTATTATGGGGGGATGGAAACTAGCATACAGGCATTCTAGGTGAAAACTTCATTGCATTATAGATGTCATCAGTGGTGATCATCCTGAAAACGAAAAGAATGGAATAAATCTAAGACAATCAATTTATAAGACAGTCAAAACAGAGAAACTTTTTTCAATCTACTCTGTGACTGAGATTACAATAATTAGCATCCACCAGTCACAGTATAAAACCCCTGCCTTTTTCTAGCCAGAAAGAGAAGAAAAAACTCATTTCGAGCTGTTATCTCAATCAACAGCTGCAGCCACTTATGGGAAGCTGTGTAATTAAGAGTCCAGATCTATGTTGTCTATGTGCCAAACACTTTGCAAACTTTTTCTTTTTCCAGAAAGAAAACTCTTTGCACCAAAGGTCCTTAACGTATTGGACATGAGCCCAGCTATTGAGACCATGTCAAGCCTGGATAGATAGATAGATAGATAGATAGATAGATAGATAGATAGATAGATAGATAGATAGATAGATAGAGAGAGAGAGAGAGAGAGAGAGAGAGAGAGAGAGAGAACTCTTGTGTTTACTTTCTAACAACACATCTGTCATTCTTCCAAAATTGAATTTTTCTTTTTCTCGTCCTCCTCCTCTAATCTAAAAACTTTTCAGATATTGAGTCATTCATTACCCATATGCTGCATGAATTATAGGCAGAAATTGCAATCTAAAAGTACTTCATTATTTTTCTTGTTGCTGTAGCTGGATGCAGTAATAAAGAATTTATTTTTAATTTTATTTCTACTTCTCTCATGTGATTCCTTTAATCAGAACTCCAAGCCAGCCATTTTTACCGGCAATACCTAATGTGTCTGGAAGCAGAGTGAACTCCCTGGAAGACCGGCTATCTAATCAGGAGCGTACCACTGCTGTGCTTCTCGATCAGGCATTTCGGATCAAAGATGGCATTGTTTCATACCTTCAGGGAAATAATAGCTTTCAGCAAGGGGAGGTAGCAGCTCACCAGCTACTGCAAAATCACATCCAGACCATCACAAGTGTTGTTAAAAAGCTGAGCCACGACATAGAGGTACCTACAGTTACTAGCAATTTATTAAATATTCAAAAGTTATGCAATGTTCAGCTTCAAAGAGGTCAAATTCATATTATATATTCCTACAAGCTTTTTTTCTTCCCATGAAGATAGAAACTCTTGCTTATTGTATATCTACAAGGTATTTAAGGCTCAAACCATTTAAATGGAGGAGATCTTCAACTGATGGAGGCATTTGGCATAGATAAGGGGTGTCAAACTCAAGGTCTGTGAGCCTAATCTGGCCCATGGGGTGCTTAGATCTGGCTTGCAGGGCCACCCTGAAAATAACAAAGGACCTGCCCATGGTGCCTGTGCCAGCAAAAATGGAGCTTGGCAGGGGATGTGTGTGGTCCCCATGCTCTGTTTTTATTGGTAGAGGGCTATCAAAACAAATTAAAAATAATGCAAGAAGGGACAGAAAATGAGAAAGGGAAAGAGTAAAAATAAAAAGAAGATGGGAAGGGAGCGAGGAAGGAAAGCGAGGAAGGAAGAAGAAAGAATGAAGAGGGGAGATAAAACAAAAAGGAAAGGAAAGAAGGAAGGAAGGAAGGAAGGAAGGAAGGAAAGGGAGGAGGGAGGGAAGGAGGGATATTATAATAAGTGTGAGAAGAGGGTCTGAGAGATGTCCTGTCTTAGCCCTTGGTTACCACAGGTTATCCAGTGATGTTGAGATGGCCACACCCTCCGTGACCATGCCTACCCTTGTCACAAACACACACCCAATACCCCCCTACCTGCCTAAGGTCCAACTTAATCCTAATGCGGCCCCCAATGAAATTGAGTTTGACACCCCTGGCATAGATGGATCTCTTCCTACTTCCCTAAAATTAATAACCACTTTGGAAATTTGGATTAAAACTGATTAGTTATTTGCATAATTTGTTCCTAAACTTTTCTATAAATACAGGATTTGGAAGAGTTTTGTGTTTGTCAATTTAGCTTAAAGGTGGTGGGTTTTCCCAGCTAACGTTTTATTCAATTTTGCTTGCCCTATCATTTATTGGAATGCAGAGATAGTTTGCAGTTGTAAACTCTTTCGAGTTTTCATAAACTCTCCAACATTTTTAGTATAGCCTTCTAGCAATGTTTAAGGATCCTAATTTCATGACTCATGTCAAGAATCGTGGTACAGCTGAAACATAGCAATTAATGTCCTCCAACTCACAAATTATAAAAACTCATAATCCCCCACCCCCATGCATGTACATACAGACACCTCCACTCCAGGTTCTAATTTTAGAAATCCAGAATTCTCTTATCTCATAATGTAGGATAAAATATTTCTAGAGGGCATTTTCATTGAACTGCCTAACATGTTTGTTCACTGAATATTATACTGCCTCATATGCTGCCTAATATGCCTAATATAATGTGTAACATGTTTACTGGATATTGTAAATGCTTTTTCATCCCTTCTCCCACATCCCCCCCCCCGAAATGCATCAAGATAGGACAGATGAAATGAAACTGCAATTGCTTTTCCTGGATAATTTTAGAAAGACTTAAAGTTCCATGCTTGTCTGGAGGACAGAAGGAAAAGGGGGGACATGATCGAAACATTTAAATATATTAAAGGGTTAAATAAGGTCCAGGAGGGAAGTGTTTTTAATAGGAAAGTGAACACAAGAACAAGGGGACACAATCTGAAGTTAGTTGGAGGAAAGACCAAAAGCAACATGAGAAAATATTATTTTACTGAAAGAGTAGTAGATCCTTGGAACAAACTTCCAGCAGACGTGGTAGATAAATCCACAGTAACTGAATTTAAACATGCCTGGGATAAACATATATCCATCCTAAGATAAAATACAGAAAATAGTATAAGGGCAGACTAGATGGACCATGAGGTCTTTTTCTGCCGTCAGACTTCTATGTTTCTATGTTTCTATGTCCTTATCTGCCATCCTCTACTATTGGTATTCTACAGACAGAGTTGCCCTAAGACCAGGGGTGAAATGCTCCCAGTTCGCTCATGCCTGTCAGTCATCAGAGACCAGTCGCAAAGGGAGAATGAGGCTCCACCCACCTGCCCGGACACCACCATTAACGGTTCTTTTGCCCTCTGCTCATGCACAGAAGGTGTTGTGCATACACAGAGGGTAAAAGAACTTAAATTGGATTTGGGCAGGTGGGTGGAACCTTGCACTCCCTTCGTGACCGGTTCTCTGACAACTGATAGGCACAACTGAACCAGGACCATTTCGCCCCTGCCTAAGATCCTGGTTTGCTATCTTATCCCACTTTTTCATCTTTCAACTAAATGAAAGGAAATTTTGCCCTACTGAAATTATTGTGTTGAGATAAATGACTTGGTTAATGTCCATAGACAAAGAGATTCCCAGACACATGCTTAGGGTGTTTGGGGGGAAAATATAGTGAAATATTTTCAGACAGTGAAATAATTTTAATTGGCTTCTCTTGCATGTCTGCCATAATAACCATGAATAATTTGGGTCCTTACAGAAGAGGCCATCAGGAAAAAGATAAGTTAACAACATCTAACAGATTTCCTAATAATGCCATTAATAGTACACAGCATGTTTGAAAATACCTTAAAAGCAGTGAAGGGCTACCAAAATTTTTACTACCATACTGTGGGCGTGGCTTATGCAGGACGCCCTGCATTTTATTTCAACATCTTTCAGTGCAAATTGAGTGCTCTGAGGTGGAGGTCCCATCCGTACAGTAGCTCACCCCTGCTTAAAAGTCATAATGAATTTATCTACTGTGAAAACAGCAGGACAAGTCAATCAAAATTTCACAAATAGAAAGAAAAATACCATTAATAGAACAGTCATATTTTTATTAGAATATTTAAGATTATGGGAGAACATTAATTTTTTTTAAAAAAAATACCTAATACTAGTGAGTTCAATAATATACATGAAATAATAAATAAGCACTTGAAAAAAATTAGAGAAAACATGGCAATGATTTTTTCTTTATTTGTACACTTGCATTGGGCAGCTTGAAGACACTGATGTGGGCCAAGAGTGATGATGTCAGCAACAGAATGTTTTCTTGGACAAAATCAGATAGTTTCCCAAACCTGCCCATAGGCAATGACTTTTAGTGAGGTCTTGATTCCCACACACATCCGCTCTATTAAATAATGGTCATTTGTGTTCCCTCTATTTTTTTGGGGGGGTGGGCGGAAAAGTATAGTGTCTGAGCCGCAGTCCCTTCGGGACTGGGCGGCACAGAAATAATAAATAAATACTGTGTGTCTATAACAGTGAGCTCATAATAGGGCAACTCTATCAATATCAAAATGCCACTTAAATAGTTGAGCTAGTTTCAAACTAGATTTTGATTTTCTTTCTCTCTTCCTTACTCCCATTCTTTTTCTTTCTCTTTTCCTTCCTCTCTTTTTTCTATCTGTTTCTCTCTCTTCCTCTCTTCCTCTCTCTCTCCTTCCCTCTCGGCTTCTGGGCAGGTTTGGAAAACTCTGAGTTGATGATGATTTTTAAGTGAGCGATTGCTCACTGCTCAGCTTAGAGGGAACTATGTTTGTGATACTGTAGTTTTAAAACTAGATCTCCAGGCGAGATTATCTGGATCATACAGTAAAATGTGTTTTGCTAACACAATAGTTGGATTAGCTCATTATACTATACTAGAACCATACATTCCAAACAGCACAATATATGAACTTATCGTTAGTGGGTCATTGCATTTATATTGAATTTGTTTTATTTGCATGAGCTATGACCAGTTTAAGACCACTTTACTAAACCTTTTTTTTCTTTTTTTCCCTGGCAACAGAGGTCAGACACCTCTATTTACTTTTAAATAAATCACAGCTACTAACTTTGATTTCTTTCAAATTAAAGTTTTAAAGAACAAGGCAGAACTTGAACCATGATTTTAAATTTTTAGTTGTTTTCTAATTAAAATACCTACATTTACTCCAAATACTAATGTACAGTAGTTAAGTACTTCTCATTAACGTGACAAGTAAATGGGTTTTGTCCTCGTGGATAGAAAAAAGGAGGAAAAATACATGAGCCATTGTATGTGGCACACTGCTTTAAAAATTCATGTTTTGCTTATTTTAATAGAGCATAACAATCCAGCCAGTTTGCTTAGTACTGTAATTAAGGCAATAAGATAAAATCCTTCATTCTAATCCCATTTTATGCTTTATTTGTCATTTTAAAATGTTTTTACATGATCTTTAGCTATTCCCCCTTTTTATACATCCTTAACATTTTTATACTGAAAATGAATATTGAAAGCAATGTATGTCCTCTGTTTATTTGATCTTAGTTTAACAAATTTCACCCTTTTGCCATTTTGTGGTTATATAAAATCTTGAGAGCCAGTTTGGTGTAGTGGTTAGAGTTAGGGTTGGACAAGAAATCAGGCAATTGTGAGTTCTAGTCTCACCAGCAATGGCAAACCACTTGATGGGGGGGCGACCCTTGCCAAGAAAACTGCATAGGTTTGTTCAGGCAATCTCTGAGAATTGGATATGACTGAATGGAAACGGGAAGAAAATCATGTTATGCAAGCAAAATTATCCATGCATAAAAGAGTTGTACAGTTTCAGATATTTAGGCCATGGAATAATCCTTTCTTCCTTGCCGTGTTTCCCCGAAAATAAGACAGTGTCTTATATTAATTTTTGCTCCCAAAGATGTGCTACGTCTTACTTTCAGGGGATGTCTTATTTTTTTTCCAATTTATTGTATCCTGTACCCTGCTGCAGCAAAACTGCATCCAAACACGCAGCCGCATGTTGGATGCATATTAGATGTGTTTTAAAACTAATTGATGCAGCATTTGGGGATGCAATTTATGGACAGCGGTGTTATATATGTTCTGTTCAGGAATGTTGCGAAATGAAAGATCTCCTATGTCTTACTTTTGGGGAATGCCTTATATTAGGCAATTCTATGAAACCTCTCCTATGTCTTACTTTCGTGGGTGACTTATTTTCGGGGAAACAGGGTAGTTATCTGTAAAATTGAGATTTTACTGTCTATATATGTATGTGTGATATATGTATGCAAATACTATGTTTTCCCCAAAATAAGATCCTGTCTTATATATTTTTTGAAATAATCACTTGGCCTTATTGCCATGCACTCAAAAGCCCAGTTGGGCTTATTATCAGAGGATTTTGGGAGGAAAATGGTACTACTTTTGCACATTTTAAGAAGTTCCAAAGGTACTATGAACTCTGTTGTTATAAGGCAACATAACAAACACCAGCAATCTATTTTGTAATGTAATTCTGAATTGTTATCAGAGCAAATTGCTAATAGTGCCTTTCAAGTTCCAAACTTAAGCACCCCAGGTATTTTAGTATAAGTTATTTCCCTTCCCAGTTGATGTAATATAACTGCCATTTACAATGCTTATAAAATTCCAGGAGTTGGACAGACAAATAAAAGCCAGAGATGAAGTAGCATCAGGAACTAATTTTGCTGTGCAAAGTCTGGACCATAAACAACTGCAGGGGGTTGGGGACCTACGTGGAAGAGTGGCCAGGTGAGTTGGTGGGAACTACCTTCTCATAGTTTGATAAACCATGTTTTAATCTTAGTGAGCACAAGTCCATATGCTTCTCCTTTCTGCAGATTACAGTTTTGAGGAGAAAATAATGTTTTCTTTAGGATTTGCTTAAACATAATATTGTACCTTAAGAGACAGAGAATTCAGACAAAAATAATGTTTTTCTCTTTCTTTTATCTTTGAAAGATATTGTATGGCCATCTCTGCAGCCACTAAAATACAGATAGTCTTCACTTACCAATTGCCTTGTGCAGCAAGCATTTGAAGTTGCAATGATGCTAAAAAGTAACTTTACAACCAATTCTCACATTTAAGACTACAGCGTTACAATGTCGCATAGTTATGTGAACACCATTCATGTGCTTTTCAACTGGCTTTCAATAAGCAGTTAATACAGAAAGTGAAAGCAAAATTGTAACGCAATAACAGAGTAGGAAAGGATCTTGGATTTCTTCTAGTCTAACCCCCTGTTCAAGGAGGAAATCCTATACCATTTTAGACAAATTGTTGTCTAATCTCTTCTTAAAAACTTCCAGTGTTGGAGCACCCACAGCTTCTGGAGGCAAGTAGTTCCACTTATTAATTGTTCTAACTGTCAGGAAATTTCTCCTTATTCTAGATTGCTTCTCTCCTTGATTAGTTTCCACCCATTGCTTCTTGTCTGCCTTCAGGTTCTTTGGAAATAGGTTGATTTTTCACATTTTTCTGCATCACTTTGCTTTATTATTATTATTATTATTATTATTATTATTATTATTATTATTATTATTATATTTGTATGCCGCCCCTCTCTGTAGACTTGGGGCGGCTAATTGTTAATGGTTGAAGGAAGTGTTTGAAGGTTGTAAGGTCATCATGGTCGTGTGATTGCTTATTCCCAAGTTACTAATGGCAATTGTGATCATTAAGCAAGGTCTACCTGTAAGTAAAATTACTCTAGGAGCTGGCATATAAATCAAATCAGTGGACTTTGAAGCATATCATCAGAATTAAATATACTTAACACAGTCAGTAGTGATTGTAGACTGTAGGCAGAAGTCTAATTGTATTGAAGTGATCACCATTTTGAATTTAAGTTGTTTTTTTTAAAAAATATTCCTATGGACAGTCTTGAACGAAATAGTTTGACAATGAAAGTAATATAATTTTTCTGTATGATTGTTAGAACATCCAATGATTTATATGTTTATGTATAATTTCATGATTTGCAGTTAGGTCAGTGACAATTTCTGATATTTATTAGTTTGCTTGTTTGTTTTAGAGGAACCAAGAGCTGGAACACAAATCTTTAAAATCAGCACAAGCTCCTGTCATAGTAACACCAGTACTTGTATTTATACAACCTATATTTTAAGGAAACTGAGTATGAATAATTACTCTTGGGCTAAGCTAGAGGACATTGAAATGATTTATATAACCATGTAAGCACTTTTTGCATATCGCTTGCTTACGGTGTTCACCTAAAGAAAGACTGAGCTGGCCTAGTTTCCAAGAATTAAAAAAAATCATCAGTAAAATAAAGATATTTTTCCCCCTACCCTTATAAACTGAAATGTGTCCAGAGTCACTCTAGTGTTGGATGGTCTGTAAATAAAACAAAATGAAAGGGATGTTACAATATAAAAACAATAAACAAACAAACAAACAGATTTTGTGTGTGTATGTGTATATACACACACACGCACACACTCATGCATATGAATGCACATACAAATACATAATGTGCAGCAAGGCCATTCTAGAAGAGAGGATGCCATGTTGCAAGGCACTCAGAAAAGTTGAAAATTAACATTTTTCTATGAAATAATTTATTGAGAAAATATTCTGGGGATTTCCCATAGTGGTTTATGTCATATTAGTGGAAAAAGTCAGACAAATCTGAAAGAATGTTTTCGGTGTTACAAGCTTTTGTGAACCAAAATCTACTTGCCAGATATGCAGAAGGACATGTCATCTTAAATTGGCAGAATAGATCTTCCAACTTCTTTTTTAAAAAATCTGGTGTGTGTGTGTGGGGGGGGGGGGGTGATGACTTGAGATTTATTTATTTATTTATTTATTTACTTACTTACTTACTTACTTACTTACTTACTTACTTACTTACTTACTTACTTACTTACTTACTTATTTATTGTTAGAGTTGAAAGGGACCATGCAGGTCATCAAGTCCAATCCCCTGCCTGAGCAGGAATCCTAAAGCACCCCAGCCAAATGGCAGTCCAATCTCCTCTTGAAATTAATAATAATATTAATAAATAATAATATTAATAAATTGGAAGCTTGAAGAATACTTTGCCTTGGACTCTCATTTAATTATGGATGCTATTTGGAACCCTGACCTAGACATGAAGATATTCAAGCAGCATGATCTCTCTAATACCTACAAAGATCAGAATTGTGCAATCCATGGTATTCTCTGTGACATACCATGGAAGTGGAAGTTGGACACTATAGGTTAGTGATGGTGAATCTATGACGTGTGTCATGGCTGGCACATGGAGCTAGAGTATATCTTCTGGCACTTGAGCTGTTGCCCTACCTCAGCTCCAGCATGCATTTGTGTGCCAGTCATCTGATTTTTGCCTTGTGCATAAGCTCTGGGAGGGTGTTTTCCATTCCAGAGAGTCTCCAGGGAGTGGGGGAGGGCATTATTGCCCTCCCCATGCTCCAGGGAAGCTTCTGGAACCTGGAAAGGGCAAAAAAATGGGCCTACTGGCCTGGGCTTACCAGAAGTTTTAAAAAATGGGCTGTTTCTGGCTTCCAGGCAGTTTCTGGGGGATGAGAAAGGCCATTTTTGCACTCCCCGGGCATTGAATTATGGGTGGGGGTACTCAGGCATGCGCAATAGTGCACATATGCATGCACTTTGGCACCCGAGGGAAAAAAGGCTCACCATCACTGCTATAGGATAAGAAGAATATTGATGTGTTTGTATATTGGTACTGGAGAAGACAGGATACTGTGGTCAGCTAAGAAACCAAAGCTATAGATCTTTGAACAAACCAAGGCAGACTTTTCATTCAAGAGACAAATGACCAGGCTCAAATTATCCTACTTTGGACATCTAATGCAAAGGCCAAGCTTTCCAGAAAAAGCTTTAATGCTGAAAAAGATAGAGAAAAGAGAAGAGAAAGACCAGCATCAAGGTGAATGGACTCAGTTATAGAAGCAATGAGTACACCACTGGGAGACATGAAAGAATAGGATGGGTGCCAACAGGCTCAGACTCAATCCAGACAAGACGGAATGGCTGTGGGTACTGCCTCCCAAGGACACTTCCATCTGTCCGTCAATCACCCTGGGGGGGGATTATTGACCCCCTCAGAGAAGGTCCGCAACTTGGGTGTCCTCCTCGACTCACATCTTTCGGCTGTGGCAAGGGGGACGTTTGCCCGGGTCCACCTGGTACACCAGTTGTGGCCCTATCTGGACCGGGAGTCACTGCTCACAATCACTCATGCCCTTATCACCTCAAGGTTCGACTACTACATGGGGCTACCCTTGAAGAGTGTTCAGAAACTTCAACTTGTCCAAAATGCAGCCGCGCGAGCAGTCTTGGGCCTTCCAAGAAATGCCCATATCTCACCATCACTCCGCGGACTGCATTGGCTACCAATTTGTTTCCGGACACAATTCAAAGTGTTGGTTATGACCTATAAAGCCCTACATGGCATAGGACCAGATTATCTCTGAGACCGCCTTCTGCCGCACGAATCCCAGCGACCGGTGAGGTCCCACAGAGTTGGTCTCCTTAGGGTCCCGTCAACCAAACAATGTCTGCTGGCGGGACCTAGGGGAAGAGCTTTCTCTGTGAGGGTCCCGGCCCTCTGGAATCAGCTCCCCCCCAGAGATTCGTACTGCCCCCACCCTCTTCGCCTTCTGAAAAGGTTTAAAAGCTCATCTTTGCCGCCAGGCCTGGGGTTCCTTAGACCTTCCCCCCTGACCGAGGAATGCTTAGTTTGACTGCTGAATGAATTATATTGATAGTTTTTAATTAGAATTTTAAGATTGTTTTTTAAGGTATAATTGGATTGTTATTATTGTTTCCTGTTTTTCTGTACATGCTGTGAGCCGCCCCGAGTCCTTGGAAAGGGGCGGCATATAAATCCAATTAACTAAAATAAATAAGGTCATGGATAGGTTGACATGGAAAAAAGAGATCTACGTGGGAATTGAAAACAATTTAATATTACACATTCAATCAATCTATGTATGGTATATTTAAATGTAATGACATATGTTCATATATCTGATAAAATTAACTCTGATTCGTAAACGTTTGTGCTGATAACTCCTCAACATGATACAAGAGTTTTTTGGTTTTGCCTCAGAGATATAAAATAATGTAGAAGAATGAAAAGTGTAAGGGCTATGAACCATAGGAGATTGCACAGTAATAATTGTAGATTTTTGGAAAATGTCCATAGAAATGGAATACGAAAAGGGGGGGGGATGTTTCTTTATGATGTTGCCAAATATCCCGGAAAATGATTAGTAAATGTACTTAGCATTAGGGTAAATTAAAAAGGGAAACAATTACTGTACGGTAGTGCAATTTAGTTAATTTTTTATAGCAGAGTTTAGCAGTTAGCAGAAGTGAGTAGTCAGATATCTGAAACTAAGGGTTTCAAGAATCAGGAAAATATACAGTTCTTCCTTAGGGAAGAAATTTGCTTGTTTAAGATACACTTCTGAATGATTGATAGAAGAGGGAATTTATGGTGTGGAGGAAATACAGAAACTACCCTCTTCTTTGTTATCAACTTTCTAGATGTGATGCTAGCATTGCCAAACTTTCTGGAGATATCAATATCAGCAGGCATGAGATTTCAAAACTAGAGAAAGAAATTCATGCTGTTCAGTCTTCTTTGGACAGTTATGTGAATAATATTGAGATGAAGGTGAGTGGCTCTGTAGTGAATCTATTCATCTGAACTGTGTGTTAGAAATCATTCAACGTCTTCATTTGATTTAAAATTGCTGACTCATGTTAATGGACGAGAAAAAATAGATGGGGTTTTTTCACACAGGTGGTGAAGGAGATACAGCATCAATATGATGGAATTGGGATTCAGGATGATTGCAATAGCCAATTATACAATTAACATGGTATATAGTGCTGAAATATGGAGATTGAGAAATGATGATATGTCATCATAATACTTACCATTTCTAACATTATTTTTGACTGGCGGTTTATTAATACAATTATAAAACACAGAAAGATACGGAGTGTATTTTTGTAATGCAGAAAAGATCCTGAGATTCCCAAGCATTACTGCCCTAAAAGTTTGTTAAAAATAGGTCATGCCAAATATACTTGATTGCCTTCTTTGATAAAGTGACTAGTATTAGTAGACTAAAGAAATACTATGAAATAGTATACGGCACTTAGATGCCAGCAATGTGTTTGATAAAGTAGGCCACAGCCTACTTCTTAGTAAGACAGAAGAAGGTGGGATAGATAGTGCTACCACTAGATGGATTTCAGTTGCCTGGCCAACTGCACCCAGCATGTGTTCCTCAATGTAAGAAAGTATACAGTGAGATACTTCAAGGTTCTCTTTTGGGTCCAGTCCTCTTTAAAATCTTCCATAAACGAATTAGATGAGGGGATTGAAGTGGTACTCATTAAATTTGTGGATGGCCCTAAGCTGGGGGAAAGTGCTAATATTGTAATAAAGAGTCAAGGATTTTGTTAGAAGGATTTTGACAGACTTGAGCATTGGGCCCTATCCATCAGAGTCCGTCAGGAGTTGGGCAACCTATAAATTCAATAAAATAAACAAATAAAATATTCAACAAGATGTAGTTCAGTGGTGAGAAAAGTACGGTCCTGCATTTAGGCTACACAGTACCTGTCTCAAATATAGTGCCTGTGAGAGGGATGTAGCTATTCAAGTGACTCACCACTTAAGTACAGGTTAGCAGCGTGCTGCAGTTGCCCCCCAAAGCCATCACAATCCTAGATTGGATCAACAGAGGGGGAGCAACAAAAACACAGGAAGTGATAATATTGCTCTTTAGTAATGCACTAATGAGGCCATATTTAAAATTGAGTGCTAGTCACTACATTATAAAAAAGATGGTGAAGCCCTAAAAAGAGTGCAGAAAAGTGTAATAAAGATGGATAAGGGATCTGGGGGCTAAATCAATGATTAAGGAAACTAGAAATTTTCTACTAAAGAAGAGAAGGTTTAGGGGAGACCAGTTATCAGTCTTCCAATACTTGAAGGATGGTCACAGAAAGGTCAATTTATTATCCATAAAACCTGAGGTAAGACAAGAAGCAATTAGTGGAAGTTCATCAGAGTGAGATTCAGCCTGAAAATAAGGATGAATTTCCAAGAAGTGAGAATCAGTGGAACAGATTGAGTAATGAGTACTCAATTTCTGGATGTTTTCAAGAAATGAATTGGATAACCATTTGTCCTGCCTTGGGCAGAGGATTGGGCCTTTCAGCTCTATGGTTCTATGAAATGGAAAAAACCTACATTCTAATTTTAACCTGTCTATATTTGAGCTTTATTACTGAGACTTTTTTAATGTTCTGGTAAGCGTTCAGATTTTGACAAAATTCCTTGTGAATAGGTTTTTAATTTTTTTTGGTTTTGTTTTGCTGTACCTTCAATCAGACTCCATACATCAGACATTTGAAGTTAAGATTCCAAGAAAGCTTTTTATTTTTTATTTTTTAAAAATAGAGTTAAATGTTGAAAAGAGTTGTTCTTGGATCTGTTCTTGCTGAAGAAAATTTATTGAGGTAAACATGAATTTTAATTTTTAAAAAATGTAAATACATTGAAAAAATATGTAAAGATGAATTTAAAATTGTCATATAGTTTTCTAAAATACAATTAGATTTGAGTAATCACATTAATGGACTAAGAATCACCACTGAAGTTAAGCTAAAAAGGAATATCAAGACTATGGTCAATCCAGTATAAATATTCAAATTAAACAGCACATTACTAAATTCAGTTCATATTGCAAAATAGCTATCTCACAAAAATATAGATTCTATACATAGATCAATCCACCTTTTGTATGTGGTACAAATCCATTCCTTAGATTATAATCTAAGAATAGTTCCCAGTTTGCTTTAAAGATAGGATATTATTCTAGACATTGATACATATTCCCATGCTTGGTTAGCTATTCTCCCATTAATGGAATTTGACAACCTTTTCAGTAGGAAGCAGATAATATCTTTTCAGCAATTATTGATTATAGGCCAGTTCTATATACTCCGAGCAGGTTTAGTGTAATATAATAATAACATTGTAGGTTGAAATAGGAATTTGTTTCATACTGGTGTGTCTTATGCTGGTGTGAATCATTTTCCAGAATTGTTCATGTTCACCCATATTGCTGATGAATGTGAAAAAAATGATCTGACTACTCATCATATTTCCAGGAAATTTTTGAATCACTATATTTTAGTGATCCAAACTGGGTAATACACAACATTCTGTAGCATATAATGTTCAGAGTAAATTTAATATTATTTTTCCATTGAAATTTTTAATAATTTTCCATTGAAGTTATTAATACACTTAAATTTTTATGTGGTTATACTCTCAGACTAATTAAATACCTGGTGCTTAATGTTAAAATTCTTGTGAAGTATATACTTTTTTCACACCATTTCCTTTTTCGTATTCCTAATTAAGGGCAAGATTATTTTTCATTTTGTTAATTTGATTCCTGGACAGCTTTCAGTGTCTACCACTATTCTTGAAGTGAATGGTCGTGAAGGGAATAGGCCAGCTATAAGCTTTGAAATTATCTGACTTTATATGTGCATTGAGCTCTTCTTGATCAGGAACACGAAGACTTTGAGGAAGGGGCGAAGTCTTAGGTGGGATTTTTGCAGGGGCTCCCATAACCATCCTACAGACCAAAGGTTCTCCAGCTGTCTATAGAGCAGTGATGGCGAACCTTTTTGGTCTTGGGTGCCAAAAGAGTGTGCATGTGTGCTATTGCACATGCACAAGTGCCCACACCCAATGCCTGGGGAAAGCGAAAACAACTTCCCCCACCTCCCCGGAGGCACTCTGGAGGCGGAAAATGGCCTGTTTCCCAACTTCTGGTGGGCCCAGTAGGTTCATGTTTTGCCCTCCCCAGGCTCCAAAGGCTCCCCTGGATCTTGGGGAGGGTAAAAACACCCTCTCCCATCCCCCCAGAGGCTCTCTGCAAGCCAAAAACACCATCCCAGAACTTCTGTGCAGGCCAAAAATCAGCTGACTGACACATACATGCACATTGGAGCCGAACTAGGGCAATGGCTTGTATGCCAGCAGATATGGCTCTGTGTGCCACCTGTGGCACCCGTGCCATAGGTTCACCATCACTGCTATAGAGCAGTGTTTCCCAACCGGTGTGCCGCGGCACAGTAGTGTGCTGCGAGACACGGTCAGGTGTGCCGCGAAGCTCCTAGGGAAGCTCCAGCTGGGCACGGCGCTGCCAGTGCCGACCTGGAGCTCCCGCTCGCAGCTGTCCCCCGGCTCCTGCTCGATGCCGCGGTTTTCGGCGCTCTCCTGCTGGGCCCCAAAGAAGGAAGGCAGGAAGAAGGAGAGCTTCATTCTTCGCGCCTTTTTCCCACCTTCCTTCTTTGGGGCCCAGCAGGAGAGCGCCAGAAACCGCGGCATCAGGCAGGAGCCGGGGGACAGCTGCGAGTGGGAGCCCCAGGTCGGAGGCACCGGCAGCGCCCCGCCCAGCTGGAGCTTCCCTGGCGTCGGCAGCAAGTGTCCTTTGGGGCCCGGCGGGAGGGCACTGGCAGTGGGAGCGGGTGGTGGTGGTGGCTGCAGTGGCCGCAGGCAGTCGCGGGGAGATGGCGGCGGCGAGAGGGAGCTCCAGGCGGCGGCGAGAGGGAGCTCTCTCTCTCTCTCTCTCTCTCAGCTGACTGGAAGCGGGAGCCCTGACGGTGGCAGTTGGACGTGCTGCTGGACACCGTACATGCTGGCGCTGCGGGCCTGGCATATACGGCGTCCAGCAGCATGTCCAGCTGCCGCCGTCAGGGCTCCCACTTGCAGTCAGCTGAGAGAGAGAGAGAGAGAAAGAGAGACATATAAGAGGCAGAGAGAGAGAGAGAGAGAAAGAGAGACATAGCAAGAGAGGGAGAGAAAGAGAGACAGAGCGAGAAAGAGAGACAGCAAGAGAGGCAGAGAAAGAGAGACAGCAAGAGAGGCAGAGAAAGAGAGATAGAGAAAGAGAGAGAGAAAGAGAGACATAGCAAGAGAGGCAGAGAGAGAGAAAAAGAGAGACATAGCAAGAGAGAAAGAGAGACTTAGCAAGAGAGGCAGAGAGAGAGAGAAAGAGAAAGAGAGACATAGCAAGAGAGACAGAGAGAAAGAGAGATAGCAAGAGAGGCAAAGAGAAAGAAAGAGACATATAGCAAGAGACAGTGAAAGAGAGAGAGAGAGCAAGAAAGAGAGAAAAAAGCAAGATAGAGATAGCAAGAGAGAGAGAGAGAGCGCAAGGGAGAGAGAAAGACATAGAGGAAGGGAAGGATGGAGAGAGAAAGAGAGCAAAAAAGAGAGGAAGAAAGAAAGAAAGAGGGATGGAGAGAGAGAAAGAAGGGAAGGAAGGAAGGAAAAGAAAGAGGGGAGAAATAGAGCGAAAGGGAGGAAGAGAGAGGTTTTTTTGTCCAAACTTTTCTTTAGCCCGCCCCCCCCACCTCCCCTTTCAATGTTCCCCAGGATTTTGAAAATATGAATAATGTGCCGCAGCTCAAAAAAGGTTGGGAAACACTGCTATAGAGTATGTCCTTTGTTCCCCTTGTAAATAAATATTTATCTGGTGTCCTTATTATTAACAACATATGATTTCCCCAAATTTTGTATTTTACTTGTTGACAAAAGGTAAACAGATGTGTTCTATGTAGAAAATGTAAAATGAAGCTCTTTCAAACCTGCCCATAATCCTTAGGGAAAAAAAGCTTCTTCTGCAACCAGTGGAAAAAAACCCAGAACAAATGATTGCATAACTATATAACATGAGTTACTAATACAAGTAGTATTCATTCACCAACCACAATTGAAACTGGAAACTTGGTTGTTAAGTGAAGCAGTCATCAAGAGAAACCAAAACAGTGTTTATAATCCTACTTCAGCTTTCTTTTAAAGCCCCTCTAAGTATTGGTTGCAAAATTACTTTTTTATCACTGTCATAACTGCAAATGACTGTTATCCAAAGCAGCCACTATGTAAAAACAAAGATAAATCTTTAATGCAGAAATATGACAGAAATCAACAAATAAAACCTTCTCAGGAAAAGGATTCATACTTGTTCAATATTCTAAATAGATTAGCACATAGCAAAGCTTTTCCTGAAAATGTAGAATACTGTATTAGAAAAAAAGATCTCACCTTCACTTTCTCTCTAGCAACCTGTGTATAATCTGATCATTTCTGTACAAAGACTATTTTTAAAAATCACTGCAATCATAATGTGTATTTAATATAAATGCTGGAATTTTAGCTCATAATGTTTTGTTATTGTTGTTGTTATTCCTGTTAGGTAATGCATCTTTTAGGCAAGATAGAGACCGCAAGCACAGAGCAAACTTCAAATTTAAAGACAATACAGGGAGATCAACACCATGAATTGCAGCTCTTGGACTTCAAGTAAGGAACAAAGCTTTTCAATTATGTTAATGTACTTGGTGAGAATGGTATTGGCGCAGAACAGAACAGCACCAAATTAATTTACTTGTCTTAAAAATCCTGACAGGTCAACAAGGATAAATGCTTATGAAATCACATACTGTAAATCTTTTTTACAAAGCTAATTCAATGCTTTAACTGAAACTGCACAGTGCCTTTGTTTACTTTCACTGATAGCTGTAAGAACAAAACTTTTCTTACTTAATGCAAAAGAACTATCATGAAACTGAATGAGTAGAAAAAAGACAGAAAAATCATACAAACCAGTGTAAATTTGTTTTTGTAAACAATTGTTCTGTGATTGGGCAGTTTCTCAATTTGCTTTATAAATACATAAAATAAATAAGAAATAAAACTTTTGAAGGTTTAAAATAATGTAAAATAATGCAAATGTATTATTTGCATTGCAAAATGTAAAATAATGCAAATGTAAAATAATGCACTTGGGCGAAAGGAATCCTCAATTTGGCAATATTGGCAGTTCTGTTAGCAAAAACTCCAGAAGAGAAGGATTTAGGGATAGTGATTTCTGACAGTCTCAAAATGGGTGAACAGTGTGGTTGGGCGGTAGGAAAAGCAAGTAGGTTGCTTGGCTTCATAGCTAGAGGTATAACAAGCAGGAAGGGGGAGATTGTGATCCGGCTGTATAGAGCGCTGGTGAGACCACATTTGGAATACTGGGTTCAGTTCTGGAGACCTCACCTACAAAAAGATATTGATAAAATTGAACAGGTCCAAAGACGGGCTACAAAAAATGGTGGAAGGTCTTAAGCATAAAATTTATCAGGAAAGACGTAATGAGCTCAATCTGTATAGTCTGGAGGACAGAAGGGAAAGACATGATCGAAACATTTAAATATGTTAAAGGGTTAAATAAGGTTCAGGAGAGAAATATTTTAATAGGAAAGTGAACACAAGAACAAGGGGGCACAATCTGAGGTTAGTTGGGGGAAATATTAGAAGTAACGTGAGAAAATATAATTTTACTGAAAGAGTAGTAGATGCTTGGAACAAAGTTCCAGCAGACGTGGTTAGTAAATCCACAGTAACTGAATTTAAACATGTCTGGGATAAACATATATCCATCCTAAGATAAAAAACAGGAAATAGTAGAAGGGCAGACTAGATGGATCGTGAGGTCTTTTTCTGCCGTCAATCTTCTATGTTTCTATGTTTAGAGAAAGAAAGACTATAAAAACAGGTGGGGAGAGCATCTGTTATACATAACCAGATCATATATTTATTTTTCTCTTATAAAGAAGGGTAGTTTTGCTTTAGTTTTGCTTTTGAAGAATTGCTTTTGAACACAAGTGCTTAAACACGGCTCCTACTTATGCTTGTTGAAGTAACTGTATCTAAGATTGATATTGTTTCAGTGAAAACTCTTCTGAAATGGTTGCTTAATCTTGAAAAGATGCAGCTACTTTAATAGGTCAGATACAGATGCTACAACTGTAGTGTCTTTATGGATTAGGTTTATGGAAGTTCAAGTGATTTTACTCGCATGAATTTGGTTGTCATAAGAAAATTAACACTAAATTAAGAAAAAATAGCATTAAAAACATTAACTTACTATTCAAACTGCTTTTGTAGTGAGAACGTGGTACAAAAGAACCAGATGTTTTATATTTCATTTTCATGAAATTTAAAAAACAATTCTCTTTCAATATTAGGATAAATGGTATTTTAAATGATTTTAAAGATCAAATTCAAAACCAACGAAAGTGGATGGAATGTGAGTTGAGGAGATCTGAACAAGAGGAAGTCCATTTCACCAACCAGCTCTTTTCTACATTCAAGGAGAGATTGGCAAGTGCTTTTGTAATTCATGCAAAGAATACAAGCATAATACACTTTCTCAAAAAAGCCTCTTTTATAAAAGAGGAGAAAGATTTTAAATAGATTTTAGATCTGCTTAACATTCTTAGTGATCTCATATGAGTAATACTGGCTGAGTAATGAGAATGATAATATGGGGAAAGAGGATGGTGAGAAAATTATCTCACAAAGAATCTACAACAGAAGTACAGGAGTCCGGAACACCTGAACAGAGCTTAGGATCCAAACAGGTTTTATTACCAGACATTGAAAGTCCATTCATCTTTGCTTTTTGTGTTCAATATATTGTTAGAGAAACTTAATATACTAAGGTTACTTTGAGGATTTGGGACAGTCAGAGTTGTATGGATTTTAAGCTTCTATCTATGTTATGGATGTAGTTCTTTAGTCACTCACAGGCAATAAAATATGGCATCTTAAATAAGTCTCTAACAGATGGCAGAGTGCTCCTTTTTCAAACTGCAACCTGAATTACAGCTTGAGTTTTTGGCAAGAGGAAGGATGTTGGCTTCATGTAAGCACTTAGGCAGAGTGTTTTGCTTCAAGAAGTAGCTGATCCAGGACCAGGGCACTATATCTGGATATAACTTTCTTCAAATTTGTTTTTTGCCAGGCAGAAGAGGAGTACTTGGTGTCATAACATAGAACATTTCACTTAAGTTTCCAAAGGAGACAATGTAATTGTTTTATAAAATAATCTAAAGGTAGTGGTGGGCTACGAGCCGGAATGCTAAATTGCGGTCACCGCTGCGGCTCGTGCTTGCAGGGCCAAAACGATTTTGCTTGTGCACCTGTGGAGGTAGAAAAATCGTGCATGGAGTCACAAGGAAAACCTCATCGAAATACAGGCGCACCTGTGCACGATTTCCACTTACGAGCCGCGGTGGTGAGCCCAATTTATCGTTCCGGCTCGTAGCCCACCGCTGTCTAAAGGATATATTGTATGATTGCTAATTCTAAATTATTGCACCATGCAGCAAGTTTTAAATGTTGTATTTTATAG
Source organism: Erythrolamprus reginae (assembly GCF_031021105.1). Lineage (NCBI taxonomy): Eukaryota > Metazoa > Chordata > Lepidosauria > Squamata > Dipsadidae > Erythrolamprus > Erythrolamprus reginae. Next base: position 304,447,691 of record NC_091951.1, on the reverse strand, counting down.
ATTGAAACTATTGAAGCTTTAAGTCAATGTTTGCTAAGTGCTTTGATTTTTGGAAACAAAATCACTGTGGGTTCCGCATCAGTTAGAAATGGCTCCGCCTTTCAGTTTTAAATCTTCAGTTCTACCTTTAGATGTCTCTTTTCATTAAAGAAACATCTTGTTATGCTTGTATCTGCTTAGTTAGTAAGTGAACCAAAATGAAAAACCTAATTAAAATGCATAAAAATATTGGATAATAGAGGTACATTTATATGGCAGTACACATAAGTATTTTTATTAACGTATTAAAAACCATTTATTTATATTTTGTACTTAACTGCCCATTTTCTTCAAAGGGGTTATTTTCCCCACTGTTCAGTCAACAAGGTTTCCAAAGTAAATTATTAATATTGGAATGACTTGAAAATATACCATTTGAAATAAAAAGATGACATGAAAAAAAGTTTGAGAAACAGAAAAGCAATCTCATAGTCAAATTAAGTACTATCTTAAAAATATGTTTTTTGTTCAAAACTTACCATGGGGAGACTTGCTGGAGAGTAGGTAGGGAAAACTGGTGTTGATCCAGATAAAGCCAAAATCTAAATTGCCAAAAACTGGGGTAGTTACAGGCAGCCCATTAGCTAATGACCCCATTAGTGAATCATTATTATATTCAGAGGAAGACGATTCATAGATGCTCGCAGGCGCAGGTTTATGACGAGAAGGGAACAACTGCACAAGTATTATAGAAAATAAGGGAGAACACCTATGGCTGGGGCAATTAGGCTAATGGGGCTGCTGATAAATTGCCAGCGACATTGCCTCTCGGTTTGGGAGATTATCCGTTTGGTGAGAGACAAGTGCTGTTTGATTTTTGGACGGCTTCAGGATTTTACCTGGACTCTGACTATTTAACAGTTAAGTACCGCTTGAGGACTCTTGAAGGGGGGTGGCTGTGACATCTTCACAGCTGCCTTTATCTGCTCTGCTTTTGTTTTTGCTTTTCACAGCATTCAAGGCTTATGGTTTGTAGGAGAGCACTTTAGCTGATTAAAGTGCATTTGTACAATATCTTTCTTTGGATAAACTGACTCTTTGTTTACTTTACAACAGTGTGTGTGTTTGAATTTACACCTCGGACTTAATTGGGGCTCGTAAAGTGAAGCCCAGCATAACAGTTACAATGTTCAACATTTTATGATGTTGGATCTTAACATGATAAAAGAATTGCTGCTTCATGGCCAATTGTTCATTTAATTTTATTTCTAGATTTCTACATAAGACAGAAGCATTTTCCCCCAAACTCAATTGAAATCCTGGAAAAAGGCTTTTGTTAATAGTACTACGCTTGTGAGATCTGCACTTTATGCAAAGGATTTTGCAATGTCATTTGGCGGGCCCCTGGGGAAGAGCCTTCTCTGTGGCGGCCCCGGCCCTCTGGAACCAACTCCCCCTGGAGATTAGAACTGCCTCCACCCTCCCTGTCTTTTGTAAACTACTCAAGACTCACTTATACCACCAGGCATGGGGGAGTTGAGATATTCCTTCCCCCTAGGCCATTACAAGTTATGCATGGTATGTTTGTGTGTATGTTTGTGTTTATAATAAGGGTTTTTAGTTGGTTTTTTATTATTGGATTGTTACATGTTGTTTTATCATTGTTGTTAGCCGCCCCAAGTCTACGGAGATGGGCTGCATACAAATCCAATAAATTATTATTATTATTATTAATTATTAATTTGATATCCAACATTTCTTTGGACCCTCCTCCCCTTTACTGTACTAAACAATGTTTATAAGCTAAAATCTTCATAATGTAATAGTAAAATGTATATCAAATATTTTGGAAGCCTCTTACGCCAGATTAGCTCCATCCCAACTTCTTGGCTGTTCCATAAAAAGTCAGTTACCAATTTAGTTGGGAAATGAAATGTATCATTTTTCTAAATGTAAATTTACAAATAAAAATAATTATAAAAATTATACAACATCTACAGAAAAAAATATAACAAATAAGCAAGATTAATTTCTTTCCTTAATACTGAATGAATAAATATAACATTTTCTGTAGAGTAATTCATTTTTCACAATATCTCTTTCAAAAGGAAACACTGGAAAAGAAATTGGAAGATGGGTTATACTATGTCACCAAAAGAATAGAAAGCATTGAAAAAACATTGCAACTTGAACTCAGCCAAGTGAAAAATGATCAAAATAAACTACAATCAAAGTTTACTAGATTTGAAAAGCTGATATGGAATGAACTAGAAGGAATGCAAAATGAATACAGATCAGGTGAGGCTATTTTTAAACTTACAGGCATTTGCGTTTGCATGTGTTATATAGCCACACAACTTTGTCATTCTCCAGATCAGGGGTGCTGCATGAGAAATTGGGATGGTTTTAGAGGGCTGGACTAATATAATTGACTCAGTTCTACCCAATACTGTAAAGACCCATACCCTGGCCTGAGCTAAACTCCCAGACCCACTCTACAGACCCCTAATTGTTTGCTTTACAGCAACACGGTGCACCACAGTCACTGCGCTGGAGTGTTTGCGTGGTTTCTGTGCTTGGCCGCTTTCGGTAGGAGGTCGGGGTCCACTCCAGTGCGAGGATGAAAAAGCTCACCGCGTCTGCCAGGACTCCTCCAGTTCCTGCTGTCCTCATGATTCATCAGGAAAGCAGGAACCAGAGGAGTCCCAGTAGACATGGTGAGCTCTTTCACCCTCGCTCTGGAGTGGACAATGACCTCCGCGGACCGGTCACAGATAGTGGGCCAGACGGATGTGGCCTGCGGGCTGCCCCTTGCCCAGGTCTGCTCCAGACTATCAAATGATCCCATAAGCAGGAAAACTGAAAGGCTTTTTGTTATGATTCATTTTCTCTTCATAAACAACAAGAATAGAATAGACTGGAAGGGAATGGAATTCTTGATTGGCCAAGTGTGATTGGATACACAAGGAATTTGTCTTTGGTGCATATGCTCTCAGTGCACATAAAAGATACATTTGTCAAGAATCGTGAGGTACAATATTTAATGGAACAGCTTTCAGCAAAAATAACTGATTATTCTGATATTTAGAAACATTGAATTGTGAATTCAGGTCTATTGTTATTTTTAGTCTTCTGATTTCAGGCATCATATTATTTATGTACCAAAGGAGAACTAAACTAGCTCATCTTAAAGCTAGTCCATTCACTTAATTCAGTGGTTCTCAACTTGGGGGTCGGGACCCCTTTGGGAGTCGAACAACCGTTTCACAGGAGTCACCTAAGACCATGGGAAAAGACAAATTAAAGCTTCTATTCTGGTACCTTGGAACATATTTTTACAATCCAACCAATCAGGCATTTGCAGTGGGGGTGTCCCTCTGATCTTTATGTCAATCAGCCTAAAGCTCTGTTGGGAGAATTGGCGCTAGACTTATGGTTGGGTGTCACCACAACATGAGGAACTGTATTAAGAGGTCGTGGCATTAGAAAGGTTGAGAACCACTGACAATTGAAAAAAATGTTCATAAAATATTTCGATGACACTTTAAAATGGTAGATCAAATACTGACCTTAAGTTAAAAAGCAAGTCACAAAATATTTTGGAATGCTGTATAAACACAAAATGTGATATTAATAACAATATTGGCAACTTTACTAAAAGATGTCTGTTATTTACCAGGATTTCAATCTATCCGTGACTCTCTTGATGCACTCAAACATATACAGACAACAAAGTTAAAACTTGAAGAAGAGAAATTCAAGCAAGATTTGAAAAAGCTACAACGGAAACTCAGTGAACTCAAAGACTAATACATTTTGTTTAGCATTTATATTTGTTCCATCAAGGGAAAATACTAAAAAGGTTTAAAAGTTAACTTATTTCTACAATATCAGACTTGTTTTCCTGTAACTCTGTAACAAAAGCACTATCATAATTCTGAACAGACATAAAATAGAATCATATTAACACTTCATTTGTTTGAAAAAAATAAAATGCAAGGGCTTAACAGTAATTGTTTTATAAGTCATTGCTTAGTTTATTTTGACAAACCATTGCATCAAATATCCGGTTATATCCTGTTCTTAAATTAGGGGTAGCTTTCCTGTCCTTATAGAGAAACTTATACAATCTTATTAGCTCATTTATGTAATTTTGTTATCAGTTATTGTTCTGTCGAGCTCTCTGGTAGAATCCTCCCAAAAATGCACAGATACAATTTCAGACACACACATACACGTTTGAAAATTCAAAACAATGTTCTTTATACCGAAAATGCAAATAAACAGAGCACTCTTTTTGTATAGCAAAGAGCACTGGTCTCCAAACAAATTGGTAATTTGTACAAGTCCCTTATCAGTTCTGTGATACTTAGCTTGCAGCTGTGAGGCAATTCACAGTCCTTTTTCTTTCACAAAGTGAAACACTCTTTGCTCTGGGTTAGTTTCAAAGCGGGGGAAAAATCAGCACACAAAGATCAAAGTCAGCAAAGCAGTCATGAAACACAAGGATCAGATAATCCTCCACAATGGCCAAACCCACAGGCTGCTATTTATAGCAGCCTCACTAATTACCACAGCCCCACCCAACCACAGGTGGCCTCATTTTCTTTGATAATAATATCTCAGTTGTTGTTGCCTATGCATCGCTCTCCGCATGCGTGGCTGTATCATTAACTCTTGTTCTGAATCCAAGGAGGAGCTAGATCATTGATCTCCTTCTGAGCTGTCTGCCACACTCTCCTCCTCCCTGTCACTCATGTCTTGGTCAGAGGAGCCTTCATCAGCAGATTCCACCAGGGGCAAAACAGGCCTGCAGCATGTGGATGTCTCCCCCACATCCACAGTCCTTGGGGCAGGAGCAGGGCCAGAGCTAACTACAATAGTTATGAAGACAAAATATTTTTCCTAAAACATTTGTCTCATTTTATGAAGAAATATTTTACAATTTCAACTGTTTTGCAAATTCAAATGAGTACTTTTACAAACAGTATTCTAGCTACTAATTTGTTTTTAACTTTGTTTTTAATTCTGATATTTATTTGTAATAAGGAAAAAGCTAAGTTTGCAAAAATGTAACCGTATGCCCAGAAATATTCTGAGGAATAGATAGGCAAGCCTCTTAAAGTCACCTACATTTGTTAAAAGATTTAAAATGCCAAAAGATTTTTTTTTGTCAAAGTAGCTATGGAACTAGAAGATACAAGCAATGTGCCCCCCCCCCCCTTGACCAACTCTCACGTACCGTACATTTTCTAACAATGAGATTCCAGATATAATTTATCACCTGTTTTTGAGGAGAAAATGTTCTTAAATATTCAAATGAAACTTGTTTTCCAGTCTTCTATAAGACTGGAATCAAGCAGTTGAATAATGCAAAGGTTGTTGAATAACATTTTTGTTTTCTCAAAGAAAGGTCATTGCAACACTTCAAATTATTCTCTGAAGAAAAAAATATCAGAGCATCAACCATGAGGTTCCATCAGTTTTTAAAAACAGATTGAGTGAATAAGAGGAAGAATTGGGCTAATAACCTGAGAGGCAGCCAATAAATGTAGATTTACTGTAATTATCTAATGATTAGCAGCACAACAAATATTTCACTTTAATGACAAACTGATGGTCATTATCAATATAAACCACACTATGAAGGAAAAAAGAAGAGCTTAATATATTTGTGTGGAGAATTCTTAAGAAAGGTTAAATATGAGCAATTAGGTGTACTAGGTCTCATATTTTTCATACTGTCCCTCTCAGAGTAGCTGGGACTTGGATGGGCTGTAAATATAATAAATCTAATTAAAAATGGAATTTAATGTAGAAAGAATATTACTTAACCCCTTTTTTCTGATATGTTTTATTGTGGAGGTAGGTGAATTGGGTGGCAGTAGAAAATAAGGGAATTGTAATCACAGAAATGGCTTGAAATTGAAATAAAAATACACCTCTCTGTACTTTGACTCCAAATTATAGCCCAGCATTTGTATGTGAAAAACAATTTAAGAACAATGAAATAACATTTATCATTATTAGCATGTTCTACTTCATACTTACCTGTTCTGTCTGGGTCCCCCCAGACGCCAACACCAACCAAAAAGAGTAGCCAGACACACTGGTAAAAAGCAAAGGCAGTTTATATAATTCAAAGCAAACACAGGTAACAAAAACTGTTCTTACAGACAGGAACACTATGAAGCTTCACAGAGGTTTCACAAAGGCCAGGCAATAAAACAGGATTCTTGCTGGCAAAAACAACGCTGGAGATAATAAAACCCACGCCTCCCCCAAGTCTTCCAGACTTCTAGGCCACAAGCCAAGATCAGAGACGCTGAGAATCGAAGCAAGGTCACAGGACTCCCAATTGATAACTCTCCACAAGACTGTAAGGGCGGGCCTGCCTTTTCAACCCTGCTGAGGAGAACCACACCCAAACCCAGCTGTTGCCAATTCAGGGGATGGAAATACCTTTCTAATTGGCCCCGTCTTTGAGCTGCTCGTCGCTGCCTCATGTCTATTATAGCCTGTGCGTCTTCATCCAATGAATCCAGGCTACTAGCTGGGGAGAGCCCCCCCCCCCCCGGGTTTCAGGCTGCTCTCCCTCCTCCTCTTCCTGACGTTCCTCTCCCCCGTCTGCCTGGTCCTCCCCCTCCTGTTCACTGTCCTCCTCCTCTGGGCATGGATCCGGCAGAGATCCAGCCGGTCCCTGAGGAGCTTCAGGCTGAATCACAACACTTACCATATATTTTATGCTATGTTTGAAAGTATTGTATTCTGAAACATCCTGAACTTGATGAGCAAGTGAGCATCAAGTATTATGGCCTCATATCATCATTTAATCTAATTTTAACTAACAATATTTATTTCCAAAACGGACTCTACTGAAGGAATAAGACCAGAAAACTGAAAATCTACTTTTCTCAGGTGCTGCACATCATCTTTCTGAAATCAAAGGTTTGCTGCAACTGTACTGTAAAAGACAGCCATATCACATAACATTATATATAATCAGGAAATGTTTGGATGAAATCATAAAGTTCTGGATTGAAAGGTTCTGCACGCAGAGTAAGATGTAAACAAGTTGTAAACAATGTTTCAACAGATTTTATTGTTTCATCACTCACCAAGTTAAAGGTTACCATATTTATTTTGCTTGAGAAGCATTGCTAAATTGTAAAAAAAAATAATGACATGGATAAAAACAGCAAGGTCTTAGCAGACTATGAAGATAAACATAGTCCAAAGTTTATTTAACGCATGGACACATTATTAAGGTTTCATTTCAAAGACAGAAATTTGTCATCTTTAACTCTGGAGCAGAAGTCAAAACATTTGTGCTTTCCAAATTCACCATCATACATTAATTTCTCAGGAGGAGCACAGCTTACTATATACTTCAATAAAATTTCAACTGGATAGTTTAATAACTAACTGGTTTCTTTGAATATAAATTGGACTGTTAGCACTTGTGATTTAAACTCAAGGTATTTGTCGTGAAGATGTTTTCAAAAGCCTCCAAAGTTATTCTGATTCTTCATTAACGTTTGTGCTAGGAAGCTGCTGCTGAAAGTTTCTTGTCTAATTCCAAAACTCGAATATCTCCATTAGCTTTGGCATTTGCTATAAGAACCTGCAGAATTCAGAAAGCAGAGAGGGAAAAAAATTATGCATTAATGTGAGTACCTAAGAGTTAAGTATGTTTACTTATTTGCAATCAATCACAAGCTAAATAGGCCACTTGGTATTACACAAGGACTGCAAAAGCCTTCTGAGCCAAACCATTCCATATAGGGGACTGCTGCTTTAAGGTGCTCTGGACTTGCTCTGAAACATCCATCTTTCAGATATTTGGACTATATATAGCAGGGGTCCCCAAACGTTTTCCACAGGGGGCCAGTTCACTGTCCCTCGGACTGTTGGAGGGCCAGACTATAAAAAAAAACCTATGAACAAATCCCTATGCACACTGCACAAACCTTATTTTAAAGTAAAAAACAAAATGGAAACGTACTATTTAGGGGGGGGGGGGAAGAAGTCTGAAATTCATATATGTTTATGTTTTGTTTTTAATTTTCTTTTGTTAACATCTGATTGGCTCTACAAGGTTTTCTTGGCTTATGGAAAAATGTATAAAGAAAGAAGGAAGCACTTTGGCATAATGGTTAATAAGTTAGAAATATAATTGGTTGTACTTTTTTGAGGAGGGAATTTAAGTAAAAGAAAATGAATGTAAGTGGATGACAAAAATTTTAAAAATAACTTTTTTCATGATTGATATTAGTTACTAACAAAATACCGCATTTTATTCATGGAAAATTAGATGTGCTCCTGTCACTCACCCGCTGGCCGGATAAAGGGCCTCAGTGGGCTGCATGTGGCCCGCGGGCCATAGTTTGGGGACCGCTGATATATAGAATGAAGTGTGTGGGGTGGGAAAAAAACTGGCTAAAGAGTGAGGATTTTCATTGTTAAGGGAACATGTAGGCTGCAGCTTAGGAAAAGCAGAGAAAGTGCTAGGGCTAAGCGCTAAGCCAGTGGGGCAAGCTATTGCTGGGAGTTTAGAAACATAGAAACAAAGAAGACTGACGGCAGAAAAAGACCTCATGGTCCATCTACTCTGCCCTTATACTATTTTCTCTATTTTATCTTACAATGGATCTATGTTTATCCCAGGCATGTTTAAATTGAGTTACTGTGGATTTACGAACCACGTCTGCTGGAAGTTTGTTCCAAGGATCTACTACTCTTTCACTCTTTCAGTAAAGTAATATTTTCTCATGTTGCTTTTGATCTTTTCCCCAACTAACTTCAGATTGTGTCCCCTTGTTCTTGTGTTCACTTTCCTATTAAAAACACTTCCCTCCTGAACCTTATTTAACCCTTTAACATATTTAAATGTTTCGATCATGTCCCCCCTTTTCCTTCTGTCCTCCAGACTATACAGATTGAGTTCATTAAGTCTTTCCTGATACGTTTTATGCTTAAGACCTTCCACCATTCTTGTAGCCCATCTTTGGACCCGTTCAATTTTGTCAATATCTTTTTGTAGGTGAAGTCTCCAGAACTGAACACAGTATTCCAAATGTGGTCTCACCAGTTTGTAAGCAAGAGGTGTAAAAGTGGATACATTAGCAGCAACTAAGAGGAACTGGAGAGAGAGGGAGGAGATGAGGAACATCAAAAGGCTCTGCTGCACTGGGACTTTAGCAGCAGTAGTTGGGGGAAGGGGGAGGCAGAGGAGCAAAGGGAAGCATTGAGATGAAAGAGAAACATGACCACTCAGAAGCAAAGGGAGAGGTCAGTGTTACCTCAGGGTTAGGGTTACCTCAGGATTGTTCTGCCTGCCCTGTAAAATCATTATGGGATCTCTCTAAATTTTGTTTCAGCTAGAATCCAGAAATACCGAAACATTTTGGGTTTTGATACGCAGCTAACCCAAAAGTGTAACTACTAGAACTTCGCAAAGCTTTGGAGACCTACCTCTGCCGACGGGCATGGGGGCTGTGAGTGATGAGACTGTCTCCAGCTGATACTATATATATGATTGAATTGGATGAATGTGTATGATTGTACATGGGGCTTTTAAACATTTTTTAGTAAATTTTCAATAATCTTTTATAGTTACTTATATTTCTTACATATTGTTGTATTTAATGTTGTATGCCGCCCTGAGTCGCCTTGAGAAGGGCAGAATAGAAATAAAACAAACAAACAAACAAACAAACAAAACAGATGGTTTTAGGTCCTAAAGAAAACATAACCTGTGCATAACTCTAGTTTTTCAACTTACAGTATGGATAGTGGGTAACTTAAGTAATAGCACTACCTTCCATGCTTATTCCTAGTTTATTCCTCCAAAGATTGAGGCAAGATAGCTAAAGTCCCTATCCCACCTTTATTCTGTTCAATATTGAAAACTGAAGCAAGCCACAATTGGTCTGAACATGTAAGAGGTGGGGCGGGAGTGGGTGAATCCAATGGCTCCTTGCACTTAGCAGTAGTAACTGTCCTTTTTCTTGAAAATATATAGAGCATTTCCCCCACTGTTACTTCAGATTACATTAATTATATGAAGAAACAAAAAGGAACTAGGGGATAAATATATTTCTTGGAAAAAAGAACATTAGTTCAACTAATTTTTTTTGTCACAATACCATCTCCCCTGTAGATAAGATTGGCTGCAAACTTCCTCACCTCTAGGGCCTTGGGGTTGTTATTGTTTTTTTAAGAATAATTTTAATGTGCAGTCAGCTCCTTAGGGTTGCATTTGCAAGATGGGTAGCCATATAAATAAACTTAATAAGCAATCTAATATTAAGGAAAACTCTAATTGCTGAAATCAATGACTACTGTCATCAATATTCTCTATTTTTTTAAATAACCTGATGGTTACTAATTAATCAGTACTTTTGATTCATGAATGCAATATGGTAGGAAAAATAAAACTATTTTCAATATTCCAAATAATATTTCTTTACCTAACATAAAACTATCATATATATTTAAAGTTCCTTAACTATCTTTCTAGTTAAAGATCAAAATGAATGATACAATGTATAAATGCAACCATTTGATCTGAAAAAAGATACAACCAAAACGTAGCAGCTTGCTACAAATATAAAATTGTAAGCTATTAAAGACAAATTCTAATGGCGCTTTCTGAAAATAACATTCCGTAAGTGCAATATTAAAATATACATATTTTTTTGCAAATGAAATCCAAGGTATTTGATATATCCACTTAAATAAATAACACTGGACATATTAAACTCCGAAATAAAGCAAATAAACTATTAAGCATATATAACATGGAAATACTTCTTACATCGATTAACTCATAATCATCTTTGGCATATAAATGTCTCAAGAGATACCATCGGGCAACTGATACTACAGTTTCTGGAAATCCAGATTGATATACCACTCTTTCTAACATACGACGTGTTTCTCTAAAAAATAACAACAGAAAAAGTAGAATACTGATTAGATGTTACAAGAAATAATGAGAAAATGGCAAAAATAAATATGAATCTACAGCATCTTAGATAGTCAAATACATACTTATATTTATATTAATTCATGTTTACAAGGAAGCATGATTTTCTTTCACTACAAATGAGCAGAATATAGTTATATTCTGAAATATAAAGCTAAATCTAATACCTCATTAAAAGACAGTGAAATACTGAACTGTGCCATTAAGGGGGCACAAACAGCCTGTTAAATAACAGCCTGTTGACTGTTTACAGGTGAGAAAATGTCTTCATTATCACTCAATCAGTTTCTTGGCCCCAATTCAAAGAAGTATTTCCATGCAAGCAAAACTACTGCATAACAGCCAGAAATACTGTTTGAATTTCCTATAAAGTTTCCAAAGGGGCAATTTATTCCGCAGTTTTAAAAGGCCTCTCTGACAATAAAGCTTTCACAGCAATTTGCAACAACAACAAATTTTGCCTTCATCAAACGAGACTCTCTACTGCATTTTATTATAATTTTATACTTTATGACAGCAACCCTTAACTGTCTTTTAATTTTATGCCATCTATATATTTTTGAATTAAGGTAAATAAAAACCTAGCGACATAGAAAGATACATATAACTATGATTATAAAAAGTAAAAATTTAGAGAAGCTTTTCTTTCAGTCTGTCATGTGACAGAAAGAGAATTATCCACTCAGGGAAGGATTAAGGGCGTAAAAGAGGTAGACAAGGAAGAAGGAAAAAGGAAGAAGGAGGAGATGGTAGTAGAAAGGGGTAGAGAAGGTGTAAGAAAGTCATTAGTAGAGTTGGAATAGCCATCTGAGATAGGGCAGTGGGGAGAGGAAAGGTTGAGACCAACTGAATGATAAAAAGCAAAATTGAAATATAATTTAGGTTATTGTATTCAAGAGACAATATATGTTTACTGATTTGTATTGAAGGTATATGTGATGTTGTGTATGATTCTAATGCGGAGAAAAATGAAAACTTTAAAAAAAGAATGAATGCCATGTAATGCACAAACTCATACCCACCGTGCACCCATTTTCCGATTATACTGCATAAGTGCTTGAAATAGAATACCCAGCGGACAGAAGGAAATTTTCATAGCTTCTGTTGTGGCTTCTTGAACTAGAGATGGCCAGTGATCATTTGAAACATTAGCCTTTAAACAAACAACAAACAAATAAAAAACTAAACACCCAGTTACTTATATCTAACACCATTATATATGTTATATAGAATAACAAAGTCGGAAGGGACCTTGGAGATCTTCTAGTTCAACCCTCTACTTAGGCAGAAAATCCTGCACCACTTCAGAAAAATAGTTATCCAACATCTTAGGAACTTCCATTGTTGGAGCATTCATAAATTCTGAAGCAAGTTGTTCCACTGATTAATTGTTCTAGATGACAGGAAATATCTTGCAACACTTACAGCTACAAATAGTTTCATAATATCATTTTTTTATTCACCTCTTAATTAGTATGAACAGTAGCATAGAATTCTAATATAAGGAAGTAACTTTCTAGCTCTTTTGTTAAAATAGATTAGCCAAAGCTATTAATTTTACCAAATATTTATTTAAATCTATTTTTATGCTTCTTTCCATATCATAGACAAAAAGGTCTTAATTCATAAATAAACATTATTTTGAAACATTATCCCTTTCATCAGTACCCACCATGCAAAACAATACTCCTCACTATCTATTATATTAACAAAACATTTTAACGAAGTACAGTAATACCTCATGATACGAACTTAATTGGTGCAAGGAGGAGGTTCGTAAGACGAAAGGTTCGTAAGATGAAACATTGTTTCCCATAGGAAACAATGTAAAGTCAATTAATCTGTGCAACCAAAAAACCCCCCGCAAAAAAACGGCTTTCCACGACTGCTGGGAAGCCGTGTGGCTGTTTTAAAAGGTGACATCTGTCTCCTGAAGCCGAACGGCAAAGCCGAACTTCTGCGTTCGGCTTCAGGAGACAGCTGGGAAGCGGCGCGGCTGTTTTAAAAGGTCGCAGCCGGCCTGGGGGGCTTCCCAGCACCCCCCCAAACCCGGGTTTGGGGTTCGGGGGGGTGCTGGGAAGCCCCCCAGGCCGGCTGCGACCTTTTAAAACAGCCGCGCCGCTTCCCAGCTGTCTACTGAAGCCGAACGCCAAAGCCGAACTTCCGCGTTCGGCTTCGGGAGACAGCTGGGAAGCGGCGCGGCTGTTTTAAAAGGTGACAGCCGGGCTGGGGGGCTTCCCAGCAACCTCCCGAACCGAACCCGGGGTTCAGAAAAATTTTGCCTCTTCTTATGAACTTTGTTCGAGTTACGAACCGGCGTTCAGGAGGCTTCTGGGAAGCCCCGCCGCCCGGCTGTCACCTTTTAAAACAGCCGCGCGGCTTCCCAGGAGTCTCCGAACGCCGGTTCATAACTCAAAAAAAGTTCGTAAGAAGAGGCAAAATTTTTCTGAACCCCGGGTTCGTATCACGAGTTGTTCGTAAGATGAGGGGTTCGTATCTTGAGGTACCACTGTATTATTGACTCCACTAACAGAACAATGAACTGACTTCCAATATGATATATTAAAGTGAAATCACTGGCTATTTTAGCTATATGTATATGCTGTTAACAACTAAATTTCTAAATTGTTAAACATTTACAATCATGACAGTGTGGAATATCTTTTTTTTAAAGTGCACATCTCTAAATAACTATTTATAGGTGACAAATACTCTTATTTCATTGTACATTTGTGATGAAACCTGATTAGCACAATTTACTTTATCACTCAATTTGCAAAGACGAATTATCTTCCCTGTATATTTTCTGATTCCTCCTATAATGGTTAATTGATAAAAACTATTATAATATCAGATTACTACAATTTATTAATTTTATCATTTAACAGTGTAAACTCTTACCATACACATGTCTAAGGCAAGTTTAGCAAGTCTTAAAAGACTACAGAGTTTTCCACTCAAGTTCCCTTGCTGTGATGCCAATTTTAGACTTTTTCGGTAACACATTTCTGCACCAACCATCATTCCTTGTGACTGGTAGACTTGTGCCAACCACTGGAGGGGAAAAGAAATTAAGTCCATTCTTAAGAAGCTTTATATTAAATGTATGGTTTTTAAATCAGGCTGTAAGTATTGTGTTAAAAGTGAAATTTCAAACAGCCAAGGTTATTTTTAAAAAAAGAAAAAGTAAAATGTCTGAAACTCAAAATAAAAGAATCTTGAAAATCCCAATAAGCTGGAATTTCACTTAGAGCTCTCCTGAATGGTATAAGCAAATACATCTCAATAAAATCCTTATTGCATATAATTGAACATGGAACAAAGTCTGAGACTAAAGAGAAAAAGAAATTAAAGATCATGAATATAGCTTTCCCTCTCTAAGGACTATAGTTGATAAGGCAAGTTATGCAAATGTATAATAATCATCCTCTCTGGAGAATTTAAATATAAATTTTCCTGACAGAATATGGATAACACTGGCAAGCTATATGAAAATAGTGCTGATTCTTTCCAAAAGGGACAAATAAATTCAGATACATATTCCCAGGAAGTAAACATCACTCATATGCAACACAATATTGGCTTTTGTTACCATCAACTGTAAGCATTCAAATTGTTGCATTGCATTCCAAATGAATCTCAAATACGATGGTTAAATGGGATAGCTGGAGCCTGCTCAAATGAAGACTTAAAAGTAGCTGACCATGGTGCTGAATAGCTCAATTTTCATTCATGCATTTCTATGCTTCTGTTGGGCACAACCAAGTTCCTTAATGTTTTCATCATTTAACCTCTACAAAAATGAAGTTTTCACCAAAGCTAAGTATATGGTTATCGTATAACAATTTGCTACAAATTTCTATTCTAAAATATGATTCCCTTCTTATTTCTCATTAGGTCGTATAGTGTCGCAACTAATTATTTTACAAAAAAAGTTCAGCTGTTTCTCTGCCTGCTTTGTTTCCTGAGGCAGGAGGAGGATTAGTTTTGATCTTGGAGTAGTGGAAATATGATCTAAAGTTGTTTCTTGTAATAAATGGATAACTTTTTGAATATTCTGAAACTCTTTCCCAGTACCATAGCAGGGAGTTAGAATTCTCTTGATTGGTCAAACTCTGGGACCTGATGGAGTTACAGAATTTCAAAGGATATTTGGGGAAGCTTAAAAGTGAAGCCTTATTTGACGCTTGAAAAATAGTTGGTGATCTCTCTAGATCAGATCTCATAAAATTTCAGAGTGTCCTGGTTTTCTGGCAAATTTTGGGAGACAAAGCAGGTGTGGAAAGATGAAGAGTAACCAGCCCTTGCCAAGGATTACTTCTTGGTGGCAAGAATACACAAGACACAGCTATTTTTCTTCTTTTCTGAAATCTAAATCTAGAATCCTGATGACGTTTTGACAAGGTCCCACTCGTCATCTTCAGGCTGGTGCTTTCGATTTTGTGCTTGGCCAAACAAAGCACCAGCTTGAAGATGACGAGTGGGACTTCATCAAAATGTCGCCAGGAGTCTATCAACCTTACATGGGAAAAGACCCAAATATGCCAAGACCTATATACCTATACCCGTGAAAATCTATGAATATACATACATACATACATACATACATACATACATACATACATACATACATACATACATACATACACTGGGACCACACAGCCAATGTATGCCACAATCTTTAGATTTTGATATTACTTTGTGATCTTCTCCAATTCTTTTCTTCTATTATACACTCCTCAGGTATTGGCACATCAATTCCACACTTTCTTCTTTCCAACTACTGTTAAATTTCTTGTTGTTATGAGCCAAGACTTTATCTTGTAGGAAATCCCATAATATGTTATGCTGCTTATTTTCAGGATACTTTTTCTACTTTATGTTCCCACCAATTTTTCATTACTGCCACACGTTAATTTTTAGCGATGACCAAGTGAATCATTTTGGTGACTATGTTATGTCATTGTTCAGAATCAGTTTGTTACCTTTTAGAATAGAATAGAATAGAATTTTATTGGCCAAGTGTGATTGGACACACAAGGAATTTGTCTTGGTGCATATGCTCTCAACGTACATAAAATAAAATATACATTTGTCAAGAATCATGTGATACAACACTTAATGATTGTCATAGGGGTCAAATAAGCAATGAAGAAGCAATATTAATAAAAATCTTAGGATATATCTGTATGGTATGAATATACAATTTGTTTCTGTTTCTGCTTATTCTTTTCTTTTCTTTGCATAACCTGCATAACTGAAAAAATTTCAATTCTGGCCTAGATTGCATTAGTTTGATTAGTTTGCTCTTGAACAGCCAAAATCAAGCCTTCAGTTTCTTTCTTTAATGTTCCAGTTCCACTTTCTCTTTGATAGTTTGTAGAAATTGACTATGTACTGCTTTGCCTTGCCAACATTCTGTTCTTGTTTTTATTACATTATTTCTATATTCATATTTGTTTCTTGCACATTCAGTTCCAATTTTTAACTTGCATCCATTTTTGTTCTTGGCTACCTTTTATGTAATCAGCCAATGCATCCTTTTTTCTTCAATAGTTTGACTTGAAGTGACCCTCTGCCTCCATATTTGCCGAGTAGATTAGAAGAAAAAGTGTCCAACTCTGGCGGAGGGGGTGGTAGTGCTCATCTTCACATTTCCCAGCCAAGGGAGCCAGCATTGTCCAAAGACACTTCCATAGTGGGAATGTAATACATAATGAATAGTCATTAACTTTCTTGTTTTTTGGTAATAACTGTCCACTTTCTGTCTAGTTACATATATGGTCAGGTATTAATGGCTTTGATAATGTTTCCATAATATAGTTTTGTATTTGAATCTGGATTAAATAATTTTCCAATGTTCAAACATTCATTTCAAGTATTCCCACTTAGCTGGTTCTGATTTATAATTAGCAGGCCACAATGGTGCAATTTTCAAATACGTTTACTTTTATCTTCTCTTTGGTTATTGTTCTTCCACTAACCCTACAAGGCCAGGCTGTGGTTCCCCGGCCATAGCTCCAGAGTCCCATTATTCACTTGTTGACAGGTAACTAGGAATTCTAGTATCAAGTGCAGTCCTTGTTGACCTGAGAAATAATTGATCTAATATAGGATTTCTTCCCTATTTTCTCAGCACATTAAATGAGCTGATGGATACACTTAGTCTGGCTCTTCCTCAAAAACATGTCTGGTGTGGATAACCCTTCTGGTAGAATACTCTACTGCCAGCTCATCTCTCCACCTCATCAGAGCATCTCAAGTTCCTCCCCCACAACTAGGGAGTACTGTCATTATTTGAAATGTTTTAATTGTTAAGAGAGGTACAAAGGGGATTTAGACTAAATGGAAAGAGGGATTATATACTCATGTCTCTGGATATTTTATTAATTTTACTGAACCTTTGTTGAACAATAACAGACTTCAAAATTTATATATGTATATCACTATGTATGATCCCCTTTAGGCATAGAGATTAGCCCAATGAATGTGTGACAAGTCCTGACCGAGTGCAAGATGCACTTAGTCTGCATCTTGGCTACACAGTAGAGCAGCATCAGAACAAGAGGGATAGGGAGGGTGAGGAACAACGCAGACCTATTACAAGATCATGGGCAAAACAAATGAACTTGCAGAAGACAATGTGTGTGCCTTAGGCTTAGAGACAGAGCAGTAGCAATGAGGGGGAGGGAGCTGGGAGAAATACTTTCAAAGTAATGCCTGATAGCCTTGTATTACACACACACACACACACACACCCAAACACACACACACACCAGGGAGAGAAAGAGGCAATACACAATATGGAAGTGGGCAGCAGAAATCGCATTGCTCTCTGTCAGCATAACTAAGGCAAAAACAACAAAGCTAATTACAGGAAGGAGGCAAGGGCGTGGGCCTATTATGCGTGCAATGACTAAATTGATCGACAATACATAAAAACAAACATCTCTTCAATGGTGATTTTACACTCTGATGATGTTAGCAGGGGCTAACGAAGGCTTAGTATAATAAAATTTTTAAAAAGTTCTGGAGATTGTGATGAAAGGCAAAAGAAAGCAGTATGCTCCCTCCCATATTTGGATATACCAGGTGTCTCGACAGAAAAACGTGGGTGTGTAACATTTTTTCCTGATAATGAAATGGAATGGTTATTCGACACAAAAATATGTAACCCTTCCCTGATGCAGAGCTGAAGGGATTGGAACTTCAGCCTGATGATGGTGAATGTGATTTCACCGAAACGTCACATAGACATGTAAAATATTACACAGGGCAAAACCCGAACTCAGAACAATCTACATATATATACCCGTGAAAATTTACGAAAACAAATATATATATATATATATATATATATATATATATATCTCCTACGAAAATCTACAAAAACATATATATAACAATATACAGTATATAAATACACACACACATAAAGAATATGTATTGTATGTGTGTGTATTCTTATATTAGGTTGTCTGTTGCTTTTATCTGCTTAATATAATTCTTTTAAAAATTACTTTTAAAATATAAACACTAAATTATCCTCCAAAATTTATATCATCCAGAAATACTGAGGCAACAATTCATTGCCTAGCTTATTCTTTGTTCTTTTATTTCTTGGACATGATGTCAAAACATTTTTTGCTTCCAGTAATGAAAGAGCCCTATTTTCTGGGCAAAACATCAAGTACAACTTTAAGTGCAGAAGAATGGCATTGAAGACAACTATGCAAAGACTACTTTGATTATATCATCTGAAGAAGCCACCAACTACCAGTAGGTTGATGCAAGGATAAGAATTATGTCAACCTCTATTGACTCCAGGGTCTTGATGCTAAAACTGCAACAACATTGCCAAAAAGGCTTCAAGAGTTGTTAACCTAATCCTACGTAGCTTCTGCTCCGGCAATCTCACACTACTTACCAGAGCTTACAAAACTTTTGCCAGACCCATCCTCGAATATAGCTCATCTGCTTGGAACCCATACTGCATCTCGGACATTAACACCCTTGAAAATGTCCAAAGATACTTCATAAAAGAGCCCTTCACTCCTCCACTCGAAACAGAATACCTTATGAAACTAGACTCACAATCCTGGGTCTAGAAAGCTTATAACTACAACGCCTTAAACATGATTTAAGTATTGCCCACAAGATCATCTGTTGCAATGTCCTCCCTGTCAATGACTACTTCAGCTTCAACCACAACAACACAAGAACACACAACAGATTCAAAGTTAATATTAACCGCTCCAAACTTGACTGTAAAAAATACGACTTTAGTAATCGAGTTATTGAAGCATGGAACTCATTATCTGACTCTGTAATGTCATCCCCTAACCCCCAATATTTTACCCTTAAATTATCCATGGTCGACCTCTCCAGATTCCTAAGAGGTCAGTAAGGGGCATACATAAGTGCACCAGCATGCCTTCCATCCCCTATCCTATTGTCTCTCCTATATTTTTATATATATCTTTTCTTC
Organism: Erythrolamprus reginae; assembly: GCF_031021105.1. NCBI lineage: Eukaryota > Metazoa > Chordata > Lepidosauria > Squamata > Dipsadidae > Erythrolamprus > Erythrolamprus reginae. Next base: position 304,428,234 of record NC_091951.1, on the reverse strand, counting down.
TATTCTTTCCTTGATATATTTACTATGAGTATATCCTCTGTAATCTTCATTATGTTTTGGACAAAATAAATAAATAAATACAAACTAAACAGTCTGATTTTAAAATTTGCAACACTGGCAAAATATATAGCAGCTTTTGATTAAAATACTTGACTGCATTCCCAAGTATGGGTAGACATGCCTGCTGAAAAGATCTATGTTGAAAACCATGCTTGTCTATGAGCTTCCAATTCCTCATCTGGCCACACTGGGTTGGATTCAAATGTAAGAATGTCTGAGGTGGGAGTTCTAAAGTCGAATCTGCTCCCACAATATATTACCTTCTAATTTTCAGCAGGCTTTCAGGAAAGGGAAGAAATACTACTTGCTCACAGTACTAGATGAAGAACTCCCCATATTGTAAAATATAATACAGAGACCCCAATCATGGATAAATGCATATCAACTTACATGCCAAGCTGTAATCAATGTGGAGTTCGAGAGAACTGCTTTTCGGAGCTCTTCCAAAATGGCATCAGGAAGCTCTTTGTGAGACTGTAAAAGTGGTTTGCATTGAACCTGTCTTAAGAGCAGGTACCACATTGGCTGTTCAGGAAATTTTTTTAAGCCCTAGAGGCAAATAACGGTTTTAGTTACATATAAAATAATTAAAACCACTTCACAAAAAAGCAGAGGTGTTATTCTAGCAACACAATTTCAGTAAGTCAAAGAATCCAGTTATCAGTGAGCAAAAAAGGAGAGATGATAAACCATTGATTCTATACTTCGATTTGGTGAAATCAAAACATTTTCATGATGCTTAAAATAAGATTTCCAGCACATTTTGATCAAGCAGTTATGCTTGTTCTGTGTTTCATGCAGAGAAGCAAGTTCTACAACTGATGTATGAATAATTGCAATTCAATTGGCTTCTGATTTTTATAAAATTGTACTTTTTCCCAAAAAGAAAATTGTGCTATTTATGCTGTCAGTTTTGTTTGGATATTTTAAAAACTGTGTTCATGCTTTGAATTACTTGTAATCCACCCAAAGAACTTGAATAGCATATTGGACATATTATAAATATCATTGGAAGCAATTGCATCTTACTAAACTTGTCACCTGCTTCTTTTTACTTTATAGTAATCCCAAAAGGAACTTAATGAGCTAGTGAGAAGAGGAAAGAATGCAGAAGACTAGTAAACTAATGGCAAAATATTTTTAATATTTAGAAACAAATTTAAAGAGAATCTCAGCCTTTCTACTGTAAGCAAAACCAGTACCGTCACTGCTGCATATTCGCCATCACTTTTTAGATGGTTTCACTGAGATATTCTAATATGGACAATAGCTAAAGTGATTTTTACCCTGCATATCAGGTTTTTTTGAGTACCTATATTTGAAGAATTGTAGCGTAAGTCATCTTAACATTAATCATACCTTTTCACAGATAGCCTCAGCTTCTGAAGTTCTACCAGCCTCATTTAAGCCAGTAATAGCTTGGAAAAGAGACCATTCTTCTATTTCTTGAGCTCTGGAAGCTGGAAGTTCTTTGGCTTTAGCCACAAACATATGAAGTTCGTTATTTCACAATATCTCAAATATTAGTCCCAATTATAACAAAAAGTATGCTATTCTGATATCAGTAAGAATACCGTAATTATTTTTACATTAAATCAAGCCACATTTTAAAAATATATAACTATGTTTCAAATTGTAAAACATTTAGCATGGTGTGGGATTTTGGATTTGAAAAGTTAGTAGTTGAGGTACCCTCTTTTACACTATCTTCCATTCCTTAGATTTCAACTCTCTAGGAACTAAAAAGTTCCTTTTGGATTCAAGCATTTTGCTGCTACAATCAACAATGGAAAGAAATGAAACAAATTCTGCCTTTATGATAGTTGTATAAGGGAGTAAATTTTCTAATCTGTAAGAGTAAACTTTCTATTTCCCAAAATAATTGATAGGATGTAGGTATGTATGTAATTTGTTACATTTGCCACTGATAATACTTGATCATCAGGAAAGACGGATCACCAATAGATGAATTAAGCTTTACATTTAGACTATGCAATTAAGTTATTTTTTTCACTGTAACAAATGTTTTTGTGACCTATGGAAAGGGTATAATGCCACTTGTTATAAGAATTTTGTATTTGCAAAAATCTTTTGAATAAAGGAAAGTACGAGTTTTGGTTAATAGTGATAATTTAGACTAGAACTTCTGTTGCTAAACAATCCAGTCTTAAAATGACACCACTTAGTGATGTAAATTCCAGCACTTCTAGTTGCTGTCATTAAGTTAATCCCATGCCACTGTTAAGTGCAACATCATGTGATTGTTATTTACAAACTTCTGCCAGCTTCTCCATTGCCTTGGCTGATAAAAAGCTGGGAAAGAAGATTGCAAATGGCTATCAGGGGATTGCAAGTTGCTTCAGTATTGTAATTGTGATGTGAGAGCTAAAAGGCGCTAAGTCAGATAGTCTTCCTTACTAGTATAAAAAAAACCAACAACAGCTGAGATTTACTAATCAATGCATGCATGTCAACCTTCCAACACTCTTCGGAGAGGAGTGGGCATACAAATCTAATAAATAATAATAATAATAATAATAATAATAATAATAATAAATTATTATTATTATTATTATTATTATTATTTATTACTGCCGGACATTCTCTAGCATGCCAACCAAATTATACAGCTTCTTTTCCCCAGTGTTTGCAGTGATCGTTTAAAGAGACTACGTCTTGCACAATTTCTAAAACCAT